>NC_056744.1:1356836089-1356961089 GCF_019279795.1 Protopterus annectens | reverse complement strand
GGTAAGTAAAGTTTAAGTTAGGAAGGAGGGATGGTGTAGACAGGAAGTGATATTATGAGTAGGGAGAAGTTAGTGGGTTTCATACAATAGATGGCAGTTAGAGGGGATCATATATTGGTATGGACTTGCTGATCCTGCCCTCCCTGTGCTCTGTCCAGGATTAGTTGTTGTTGGAAGTTTTTTGGTGGTGTTACATTATGGGTGCTTACAGGCAGAGAAGAGGGGCTGTATTGAACCCCTCTTCTGTTTTCCATTCTAGTAATTTTGTTGGGGTTGGTATAATGTGTTTAGGGGTTATAGAAGTGAGCAGTATAATGTTGCTTCTAATGGGAGTTTGAGTTTAAAGTGAGCAGATTGTTTTAATGCTGCTTTAAGTAGACAGTATGGTGAAAGTAATGGGGTAAAGCTGCCTACTGCAATTTGTTATGGTAGAATTTATGACATTGAGTATATTGAATTAATCATACTTTTGTTGTTAATAAATGGTCATCTTATCCTAATTGGTGTGGTTATTTCTGTTCAAGGGTGATCTGGACAAATGCAGAATTATTGACGTTTTTGGTGGGTGGAGTATTCTATGGGCAGATGACAAGCAATATGCTGTGTTAACATGGCAGGGCAAATGAAATTTAGTCTATGCTGAAATATGATTTTTTTATAAATCAGTTGGTATTTCTCAAACACTTTTTTATCAATAGCAATATCACTGGTTATTGTGATTGTTGTTCTAAAATTCAACTTTAATTTGTTCACCGACATACAGTCTTGTGCCCTTCTTAATTCACGTGACTTAAGGGGCTCCAATGTGCATGGCAGAGGTAACATATCCTCAACAGTTTAAAATCTGGGGTTTCTTTTTCAATGGTATATCATAAAAGTAAAATGTTATGGTTGTTAAGGAGGTATAGTTATCTTTACCAATGCATTTAAAATATTTTATATCAGTTACTACTCAATACATTCCTAAGAGTGACTCTTTCACTAGTAGCCAAAAACACATACCGGGAAGAAGGATTCAAATTATCTTCTGAAATGGCCTAGGATATGTACCATGTTATTCCTTGCAGGAAAGCCTCATAATGTAATAAATACCTTAAAAATTAACTGAATATTGGTTATCTAACTTTATTTCTTACCATTGTCCTGCATGATGCTATGCAAATATTACTGTTTTGCTGAACAAATAGTCAGCTCACTACAAAAATATGATTACTAAAGTATAGACACTGAACTTACAGGTTGTTTAGAAAGCAAAAGGATACTTCTCATCAAGCTGTGGAGCAAGCCAAATGTTTACTGCATTTCTCATTCTGTCTTTTATCTTGTCTATCTTATTATCTGTTTTTAGCACAGAATATGAAAGGCTATGAGATGTTAACAAGCTCCTTCTTGTATTCTAACATTTAATTCCTTCAGCCTTTATTGGCCTCCTGTGTATATTTTAAGCAAGTTGCTTAAAATGAAAGTACTCTTCAATTGTCCCTGCAAAGGGATACATATTCAGTGGGCTTACCCGATAAACAGATAAGGTAAAAATCGACCTACTGTAGTGCATAGCCTGCCAACAACATTTACTGATTGGGTATTTGTGAGCCAATTATATTAGCGTATTAAGTTACTTTATACTAAATTGACTAAATTGCAATGACAACACGATGATGACAGGCAATTCAAACAATGCAGTTTCTAAGTCTAAACTAATATATATAGATCAACAGATATATATATATATATATACACACACACACACACACACACACATATATATATATATATATATATGTATATATATATATATATATATATATATATATATATATATATATATATATATATATATATATATATATATATATATATATATATATATATATATATATATATATATATATATTATGAAGTAATGAACTGAACAGGTCTGCCTATGTGTGTTTTTCATTGCAGGTTTAGCTGCAGGATCTGTTGTAAGTTCACCTGAATCTGATATGTAGGAATTTCCAACTCTTTCCCTTCCACTTTTCACCCCCTTCAGGGGATTATCAGCTGAGAGATCATATGATCTCACACCATCCAAGACCACTCTTCCTTCAGGGACAATCTTACCAGGAGTCTCAATCCTGGATAAGTCTTAATTCCTAGTCCGTAAGTTCCTGTAATTAAATATCTTTCATAGCAACACTGCCATGGCAATTTTTCACTAAATTAGCAAGTTCTTTCAGTCTTCTGCAGGTATCTATACTACTCCATTTTGGAATGTTTCATACCCACTCTTGTCTCAGAAGCCTGGTTCTTAAACCTCAACCTCAAGTGATAGAGGGCAGTGATTCATTACCCTTCAAGTAAGTGTTCTTTTTTAATCATTTACTATTTACATTATTTGAATAATTTCTTCCTGCCTCACATAATTTCTTTTGCATTTGTTTAAAATGTCCACCACTCTTATATATATATATAACATTAGCATTAGCATTACTTGTATGCATTGCACAGTACTTATAATATCCATCATTGATTCCATAATATTTACAGAAGATCACTCATTGATTGAAACGTTATTTGCAGCACTATGCACAGGCTGAAACTTTAATTCATGGTCCTCTGCTAAGAATCACCCAGTTTGAGACAATCTCTAGCTAGGTGTCCAAACTGGCAGCATGTATAGCATATGTCTACATTAATTTATGAGCAGTTCAGTTCAGTTCAGCTTCTTACTGTTACCAGTTTGAGTCCATCTTTTTCCAATTGCATCAGTCCTCTATTCACAACTCTTGATCTTCTGTTCCATTTCTTGTGGGTACATTCTTTGTTCTCCTGATTTTTTTATCTACTTCTCATAACTTTGGGATACTGGCTTTCTCCTCATCAATTGACAAAACATATTCACTGGCAATGTTTTTTGTAACCAGTTAATCTTGAACTAACATTGGATACTGTCTTGAATTGGATGGCCACCATCACATACTCTCTAATATATCCTGTCTTAGCTTTCACTAATCAGTCTTAACAGATTTTTCATAAAACTTGCCATGAACTTTATATTTAGCCTCCAAATGTTTACATTTAATGTTTAGATCATCTTACAAAACAACTTACTCTTGCCTTCCTGCAGCACATTTTAAGGATCTCATTCATTTTGCAAGTTTCTTCTAGATTATGTATGTGCTGACTAACAGAATTTAGTTATCTCCATTTAAATTCATTTTGTATCAGTGCTGCCTCCTGTTTCAGAATTTCAGAAGCTATGTAACTTGTTTTTGTCTGTCTTCCTCTTCAAGTTAATTTTGTTGACTAAGCATATTGTTTCCATTTCCATACAGTACTCTCCTTCACTGTCAAAAATCCCAGTTTATATTTAGTTTTTATTTTTATTCTCAGGCTCACTGAGTTGTACATATAACAATTCTTTGTTAGCTTGTAGATTATGTTACTTTGTTTTTTAAGTAAAAAAACAGAATGCAGTATGTCACCTTTGCCATTCTAAAAACATGTAATCTCAGCTTGGACACTCAATTGGCTTCTGTTTTGTTTTTTCAGATTCAACCACTGTTTCGCTTTGTTCTTTTCTCATCTTTTCCAAATCTACTAAGTAAGGTCCTTTTGACATCTTATTTTTTCTTTTTGTTATTGTTCCTCAAAATGCTTGCAGAAAGATGTCATCCTTTCCATGTCTTTCTTTAATGCTAAGCAGTCTCATTCTTCTGCACTATTTGTAAGTGGAGGAAGTAGGCAGATATTTGGGATATCCATGTTGGCTATATCCCTCCATGCTAACATATATTACAATTATTCAAGTTATTCCGTGTTTAAAATTCTGGTGATGTGAACATTTGTTTACATGAACATTTGGTGCTGTCATCTCTATCTAGTGAGATTTGGGTAGGTGGGTATTTTGCTAATTAGAAGTATACCCATACCTATATATATATATATATATATATATATATATATATATATATATATATATTTAAATATCCATCCATCCATCCTTCCATAATCCCTTTAACCCAGTTTTGCATCATCATCAACCATCTAGAGCCAAGGTTTACACCGTCGGTTGTGAATAAATAATAACACATACTGATATATCTATCTATCTATATATATATATATATATATATATATATATATATATATATATGGTTCCACTTCATATCATCGAATTTCATTTCATCGAAGTTCAAAACATCGAGACCAAATCGTCGAAAACCCATATCATCGAATCTCAGATCATTGAAAACTAGAAAGCAACTAGAAATAACATTCCACAGAGTTACTACTGCATTTATGCACCCCCCACACCCCACATAAATAAATACGCCAACTCTAAGGTTGCACTACAGTGGGGTAAAAATGTAATTTCCTAACCTCACTGTAGTGCAACCATGGAGTTGGTATATTTAGTTACGGGAGGTGCAAGGGGGCTTGTGTCTGGGATGTTATTTCTAGTTGCTTTATAGTTTTCAATGATTTGAGATTCGATGATATGGGTTTTCGATGATTTGGGTTTTCGACGATTTGGTCTGGATGTTTTCAAATTTGATGAAATGAAATTCGATGATATGATGATATGAAGTGGAACCATATACATATATATATATATATATATATATATATATAGGGAGAGAGAGATGAACATTTTTGTATGTGTGTGTGTGTGTGTGTGTGTGTGTGTGTGTGTGTGTGTGTGTGTGTGTGTGTGTGTATTTTTGTGTATGCTTGTCATATAGCTTGATGGCACTACTTAGTAGTGTGTAGTAGATAGAACTGCTGGGCAAATAAGCTCTTGAATAGCTGAGGGCTTCTGTTAGCATTTAAAAGTGTAGGACTTAGTTGGGATAACATAGATGGCTGTTTAAGCACTTACCTGCTAATTAAATAATTAGGTATATCAGAGTCTAAGAGATGCATTAAGATCAGTCTTAAGGAGTCTGGAGAACCTGGAAAAGAGGAGTACAGTGCTATTGGAAGATTTGTACCACATTTTCCTACAGGAGTGATGAGGAAAAGTTAGAGCTTTTAGCTCTTTTGCTTAAACTGCTGGCCTCTTGGCATCTTTCCTGTATTGTTGGTCTATACTTGAGGCAATTTGGCAACTGCATCAATTGCAATAGTGTTTTGTTCAGCTTATTTTCTAGTGTTGACTGCCTGCAATAGTGGGGAGAGGCTTTGTTTTTATTTATTTATTTTTTTAGCTCTTCAGCCTAAGACTATATCACATGACATTAACTATAACTGTTACAAATGAAAGTTTTATCCAAGAAATGCTGTTATATCTAGTGCTTCTCATCTACTAATGGGAAGATCTCTTGAGAGAAACTACTGCTAACTTGTCACCCTTATTTCATTTCTAACATCTGCTGCGAGAAAACTCAAAAGAAGATGACAAAATGCCTGCTTGTTTGTTAGCCTGTTGGTTTTGCTAAACACGAAAAAATGTGCTGCTGGACCCATTAAAGGTGAGAGAGAGAGAGAGAGAGAGAGAAATGCATTATTTTGTTTCTGTAAAGTGTACTTGTTGCAGCTTTAGGAAAAAAGATGGACCACATTAGTTTATGTCTATAAACTGAAAAAGAGCCATCTGGTTTGTTTTTCTGAATTGCTACCTGCTCATATATTTACCAAAAGAGATATCTGTTGCTTAATTAAGACATGGCTAAAGAATTATGAGTAGTGATGGAACGTCTCCACTAAAATGACTGTTGAGTAGTTTACGTTTTTCAAGTCTGTCAGGTTAGGAAGGAGAAATGTACTTATGTTTGTTGTGTTTGTACTGTGATATGTTATATTTTTTTTGTTTCACCAGTGTATAATGAGAAAATAACTGATTCTTCCTTCAATAAAGTTTTGGATTATAAGCCTGAACAAGGGCTGACTGAATCTAATATCTTTATATATATATATATATACATGTATATGTATATATGTTTCCCTATAACCCACTGAAGTGGCAACATTCCAAATATATTTGTTTATTTATTTGACATTTGTTGACTGGGTTAGTCCAACTAGACAGCAGCCCTTTTTCAGTGGAGGCCTGAGGAAAAAAGTTCCAAAAAGTTCAAGTAACAAAATTAATCACATGACAGTTATAACTAAAATTACAATAATTACAATATATATGAGATGCATGTTGAAACAACATGCTACAAACTGGTCATTAAATTGAAAACATAATATACTGAGAAGTTTCATACAATAGTAAGCAGAATGCAGAAAATATAACTTTGTAAAACAGAAAGAAACAAATATATAAACAGGAGATAAGCCCAGGGCAAATGCAATTTCCAAGACTTCAGCTGTGGAAGCTGTAGGAACTATTGACTATTAGCAGACTTTATTAGCAGCTGAGGCAGCGATAGGCAGGAGAAAGGTTGCTGCAATAGTATTATAGGAGGGGAGGTAGATTAAGCTGGGTCATAGCATAAGCAGGTCTATGATATAAGTAGAGTTTCATTTAGTGTTGTTTTGAAAGAGTTGGGGTTAGAGATCTGTCTAACACTTAGTGGTAATTTATTCCAATCATTTGCCACTGACTGACTGTAAAAGAGTTTACCTATGTTTTTGTTGGGTGCACAGACTTGCAGAAGATGCTGTTGGAAGCTACAGAGTGCATGGTTGGGAGTATAGGGCTGGATGAGGGTAAAGGGAGATGGACAGGAGGAAGGTTCATGTAAGATAGAATGAGCTATGAGAAGCTGGGATAGTAGGATTTGATGATGAAATTTCAGCCACTGCAGGATTTTCAAAGCTAGGTGATAGTGGTAGGGTTCGTTAGTGGTAAATATTGCAATTTTATTATAGGTGAGTTCCAGTTTTGACAGAAGATTGGATTGGAGATTAGTGAGAATAGGGGCAGTGTAAAGAATGTTAGGGAGTAGGAATGCTTGTGCAAGAGAGAGCCTAGGGATATCTGTGAGAAATTGTTATGCCTATATAACAGGCCTAACTTTTGATGTTCCTTTTTGATGCACTGCTGAATATGGAGATCAAACTTTAGTTGGTCATCCATAATAAGTCCTAGCAATTTGGTGTGAGGTTCAACAGAGATGATGGTGCTATTAAGGGAGCAGAGAGTAAATGTAACTTTATGATGTCAGACAGATTTAGGGAGGAACAGGAGAAGTTTTGTTTTCTTAGGGGTAAGTATCAATTGGTTGGAAGGTAGACATTTTTCAACTGAGTGAAGAGACTCTTGGATGAGAGTGTGAAGGTGGGTGTTATTCTCAGAGGAGGGGATGATGATGGAATCCTCAGCATATTGCATGACAGATGAGATGAAGAGTATAGGTCATTAGTAAAAGATATTAAATTATAGGGGTCCAAGAATGGAGCCTTGGGGTACCTCAATTTGTACTGGTAAGAAGGGAGGAAAAGTTAGATTGCCATTTAACTGCCTGGAATCTGTTGGAGAGATAGCTGGAGAACCAAGAAAGTGCAGAGTTGGAGAGATTAAGGGTAGTTCATTTGGATAGAAGCAATTAGTGGGAAACAGTGTCAAAGGCTTCGGAGAGGTCCAGAAACAAACATGAGATTAGTTTGTTGTTGTCACAAGAATTTGCAATAGAATTAGTGAATTATATCAGAGCAGTAGCGGTACTGTGATTTGGACAGAAACTATGCTGTGTAGGGCGTAAGCAGATTTTCTAGGAGGAGGTGATCAAGCAGCTGTTTGTGGATGTACTTTTCTAGAATTTTTGGCAGGGGAGATAGAATAGCACTTGGCCTGAAATTTGAAGTGTCAGTTGAGTTGCCACCTTTATGTAAGGGTATGACATAGGATTTCTTCCAGATTTCAGGTACAGTGTTTTTTTTGACTAACCTATTGATTAAGATGGAGATGGGGTAGGCAATAGAACTGGCAGCAAGTTTTAGGAATTGAGGGAGTAGGTTATCAGCTGATGTAGAGCATGTTTTAAGTTTGCTAAGGAGTAACTTGACATAAGTTGTGGGGATGGGTTTAAGAAAGAACGGGGTTGGGTGGGTTGATGAAAGAGGAGTGGGGTAGATGATGGTGTCATTTTTGGTTAGATGGCGAATACAGTCAATGAAGAAGGAATTAAGAAAGGTATCAGTATCAGTGGGAGAGCTGTTTGGGCATTGATTAGATGATGATGGGCTACCAGGATGTGGAAGTTCATAGGTTCATAGGTTCATACTAGGCTATCTGCCCTAGGGCATTTATAAGCCTAGCCAGAGTGTGTTTGGCTTTCGCCACCCATTTTAAATTAATTTTGCTATGCCCTTTTTCGAGGTTAGTATACTGTGCCTCTGTCTAAAAGTGACACAGAAGTGATACCTGGGGTAAACCTACGATCTCCCATCCACTCATCAAGATTCCTCTTGAAGAGAGTCAATGAGGGACTCTGCCTAACCTGGACTGGGATTTTATTCCAGAGTGAAGGGAGCTTCTGGGTTATGAATCTGTCCCTTCAGCATGTCCTATTTATTTCAATGCTGAGGTTCAAGTCTCTCGAGCGGGTAGCTCGATGGGATTTGGATTTTCTGAGGTGCAGCATGTCCATTAATTCCGGGTTGTACATGGCTTTATATGTCAGGCACAGATCGCCTCTGAGCAGGCGGTATGCCACTGAGTAGAGCTGGAGTTTCTTTAACTGGGCAGCATATGGCATCTGTTTGAGCTCTTTGATCCTCTTGGTGAGGTACTTTTGGGGTCTTTCCAGTTGCTGCAGGTGTCGGGTAAGGTACATCCCAAAAGGGGCACTGTACTCAATTATGGGCCTGATGAGGGATGAGTAAAGAGGCACGATGACCTCCCCTGATCTAGATGTGAATCCCTTCATGATTAGGTGGGCTATATAAAATGTTTTTCTAACCACTTTGGCCACGTGGTTGTCAAATGAGAGATTGCTATCAACTTGGGTCCCCAGGTCCCTAATTACTTCTTCTGTACTTTATGGATTACCACCTATGTGGTAATTTGTGGGCACTTTGTTTTTGCCAAAGGGGATGACTATACACTTTTTGGCATTTAGCTTGAGGCCATGGCTCTGGCACCAGTTGTCTGTTTCTATGAGGCCCTTTTGGAGGATGCTTGTGTCAGCTGGAGAGTCGATTATGGCGCCCAGTTTGCAGTCATCTGCGAACTTGGTCAGCCATAGTCCTTCCATGTTGGCCTGTACCTCCGAGAAATATATACCGAACAAGAGAGGTCCCAGGACTGAGCCTTGTGGGATGCCACTTGTAACTGGTTTGGAGTCTGACATGGCTCCAGCAATTCTAACCATGTGGGTTCTGTCCTTGAGCCAGTTTGCATCCCATCTAGTGACATAGGGGTTTATATTTAAGCTGGTGAGCTTATCTATAATGCCCAAGTGGGGTATTGTATCGAAGGCTTTTGCGAGGTCCAGGTAGGCTGTGTGGACCACCTTCCCCTCGTCAATGGCCTTGGTGACTGTTTCAAAGAAATCAACCAGGTTTAAGAGGCAGGATCTGCCCTTAACAAAGCCAAACTGGGTAGGATCCAGTTTCTGTAGGTCCCCAATATCTTTATTTATGAGGTCCATGATGATCCTTTCCATAGCTTTGCAGACCAAGCTAGTCAGGCTTATGGGGCGATAGTTTCCAGGATCCGTTGAGGCACCATCTTTGTGGAGAGGGACCACTGTTGCTGTACGCCACTCTTTGGGTACATATCCTGTAGTAAGGCTGAGATTGAACAGTAGTTTGATGTTTGGGTTTAGCTCTTCTTGGAGTTCATGTAGGACGCAGCCCGGGACACCGTCTGGTCCCACTGATGCTGTGTTTTTTGCTTTGGAGAGGGCAGCTCTTACCTGAGCATCTGAGATGTCAGGGGGGCAGCACTCTGCTGGGATAGATATTTGCCCTTTTGTTGGGGGGAGGGGGTTTGCACTGAACCTGTCAACTGGGATGTTGGCAATGTCTGTGGGTTTGGTGTATTTTTTGTCATTTTGGACTAATTCTTAGCATATCTGGGAATTCCCACCCAGGTTCCCAACATAACTAAAGAAAGCCTTGTGATTATCCTTAGTGTCCTGTGCAATTTTTCTCTCGAAGCTGGCCTTAGACGATTTTATGAGTGCCCGTAGTTTTTTGCTAATACTGATCAGAGATGCCTTCCCTTTTTGGGATTTTGCTCTATTATGTAGTAGCTTCCTCCTTCTATTGTATAGTTTGTTTATGGCTGGGGTCCACCAGACAGGACGTCTGCCTTTGGAGGAGTGGGTCTTGGTTTTATTTGGGATTGCATGATCCATGCATTCCTGAAGGTGTTCATAGAATGCGTTTATAAAGGATTCTGCGGTCTGGGCCATATTTTCCACAGGCCCGGGGGCTTTGAAGGATTCCACCTCGGTTTTGAGGAGTGTGAAATTTGCTTTAGAGAAGTTTTTCACTGTGGTTTTCAGGGCAAGGAGTGGAGTCGGGATGTGAATATCCAGTGAGATTAGTTTATGGTCTGATCTTACCAGTGAGGGATACACTTCTGGTCTGGAGCATAGAGTCCCCATGTTGGTGATGATCAGGTCCAGTATGTTTTCCCCTCTTGTGGGAGTGGTAGCAAGTTGTTCCATAGCATTTGAGTTTATAAATTCAAGGAACCTCTTACTGATTGCCAGAATTTTTGGGAGTTGGAGTGAGGATTATGTAGAGGTTTATGGAAATAGTTTTTCTTGTCAAGGGTGACCTTTTTTATTAGTTAAGTTACGATGTTCTGTGTAGGACTGACGATTAGTGGAAGTATTAGATTTTTTCCATGCACTCTCTGTCTTATGCATAAGTGTATGAATGGCTTGCATTAGCCAGGGGGCATATTGGGTTTTGAATCTTATTTTCCTGATGGGATCCAGGGAGTTACATGTGTCAAGAAAGATGTTAAATGCAAGGACAGCTTCCTCCAGGGGGAGGTCATAGAGGAAGGGCCAGTTAATTGTAGACAGTGAGAGTTTGAAAGCATCTGAATTAAAGTTTGAGAACTTATGGCAGTCTTTGTACTGCTGGGATTTGTGTAGTATGGGACAGTGTTGAAGTATGAAGGTGGGATGGTGGCCACTTAGGATATCAGGTAGGGTGGAGAGGTTGTGGTAGGAGTTAGGGGTGGAGGTAAGGACCCAGTCTAGTGTGGAGCCAGAGTTGTGTTTATTTAGATGAGTGGGGGCACAGATTAGTTGTGAGAAGCCAAAGAGATTAATAGAGGTGTTAGGGGAAATCAGTATCAAGAGCATTCCAACTGATCTTAACATCACAGAAGATAACAGTGTGAAAAAAAAACAAGCAATGGAAAAAAGCCTGTATAGCTGATCAAAACTCAGCTGATTACATGTCCTGGCTTTTTTCAGTACAAGATTGCAGTCACTACAGTGGAGATTAGGGAATTTGCCCTTTCCCCACTGTAGTGCGATCTCATACCTCTCAACTGTACAGGTTTTCACAGAATGTCCAGATTTTTTCCCTCATATTTTTGGTCCATTTTTTATAAAATTCTATTTTTCTGGCAAATTAGTGACAAATCTTTAAAGATTTAAGTTAGAAAATAATGACAGACATTTGAGCTTCAGAATTTATACCTTTCAGAAAAGTCATGCTAATGCAAAACCTGTTATTCTATCAACTTTCTAAGTTTGTAAGAGCAATATTTAAAAATTGTCTCTATTTTTGGACCTTTGTCCCACTTTTATGTATGACTTTGTCCATATTTCTTGGTCTAAGAGGTTGAGTGGTATGTGTGATCTTGCAGTTGATACATATAAGATATAGTGTGGGGGGAGTGGCAGGCAATAGATTTTTGTTTTTTTTTTCAGTGTTTGTTTTTTTTTAGAATCTTTATGATTTAATGTAGAATGTATTCAAATCTTTGTGATTCAATCTGTTTTGCCTGTATGACAGGCATTCGAGGTTTTGATTCTTCAAACATTTGTCTCACTCGTGTATGTATATAAATGTATATATACAGATGCATGTACACAGGCACACATACACACACACACACACACACACACACACACACACACACACACACACACACACACACACACACATACTCACTTAGATAGATATAAATATGTATAGATGTCTATAATTGGGTTTGCAAAGTATAATCAAAAATTCTCAAATGTCATTAATGTCATCAGCAAAAAATTTTTGAATGAAGATGAGGTTCAAATGGTTTTCAATAATATCAGCAGT
The DNA here is from genome assembly GCF_019279795.1 of Protopterus annectens. Classification (NCBI taxonomy): domain Eukaryota; kingdom Metazoa; phylum Chordata; order Ceratodontiformes; family Protopteridae; genus Protopterus; species Protopterus annectens. Next base: position 1,356,948,927 of record NC_056744.1, on the reverse strand, counting down.
AGTTTGTAGTTTTCCATCTGATGGTAGGGAATTGCTTACACATGTTGCTGACTGGTATGTGCTAGATCAACATGGCAAATTTAACACTATAACTGCAATAACATCCAGATTCCCTCCATTTTTTCCAGTTAAATTCTGAAATATTTCCTGCTTGAATCAGCATTCTCTTCCATGAACACAGAATTCTGTTGAAACTTGGTATCAATGGATAAGATGTCTCTTGGGAAGATGAATAGCTAACATTCTGTCTGCAATATCAATGTTTGCTAGGGAGCAGAACAGAACTGATGAACTACATTTGCAATTGTAAGCTGGTTGTCCACTTTCCTCTTAAAGGTTAAAGTTAATTGAAAGACACAAACAATTGCAGCATGAAATTGATAATAGAGACTCTTACACCATCCAGTGTTTTTTAAAACTTGTTGATATGCTTCTTAAAGTGTAATCTGTCTGTATAGCCTACTGCATCACTTCTATGTGTCACGCAGGCTTGCATATCACCTTTGTTCTACACAGGTATATGTTAATAGTCCTAGTCTTATGTTAGTATGGTTGGGTTATATATGTTATATTTTCTTTTATTACCAGATTAGGTGTTATATATTGTCCATCCTATATGGGGACTTAGATGTGTTCATTGCAATCCACTATTGTCCAGCAGAGTATTTCATTCCCTATGTCACATGCTTTAAACTTCTGGGTCATGGTGTTGAGTGTGCTGCTGTGATTTATGATGATGTGTACTTCAATGAGATCAACAGTCAATGTAGTGTAGATTCAGCAATGTTGTCTCAATGGATATTAGTTCTGCTAAGTGATAATTTAATGTATTAAAATAGATCTGTCTAATCTACAAGTGCTGCTCCTACAACAGATATATAGTAATACCTTTCTCTGGAATGGGTGAGTCCTTTCAGCTGCTTGGTCCCACCCCTCCTTTGGAGTACTACTATAGTACCAGTGCTGCTAGCGGAAAATGGGTCAACTGTAGTGCAGTCAGAGCTTTACTCCTTTATGCACAAACAATGATTCACAAAGCCAGGCAATCCAAAAAAAGCCTTAATTAAAACTTTACTGTCTTAGCACCTTCACAGAAAAGCCTTTTCAGTGTCTACCATCACTAAAAAACAATCATTAATATAGTAACAGCAATTAGAAAAAAATCATTACACAATTACTCCATTAAATAATCAATTATCATCAATTAAATAAAAACTTTCCAATTACATTCTAAATTAAGACCTTTAGAAACAAGTATGTTATATGTTCACATAAAAATTGTTTCTTTATACAACAATCTAGATTTTAATATATGTATTTTTAAATTGTCCACAGCAAATTTGGTGTAAAACAGTTGCTTGAAGCCCTTCCTCATTCGTATAATGGTTAGTCTTAAAATGGGCTGCAACAGGACTTTCTATTCTAGCTTTTCTTATGTCCCCTAGATGTTCCTATAGTCTAACTTTGAATGTCCTCTTACTTTCTCCAATATAATATTTATTACATGGGCATTTCAAAGCATAAACTACTCCCTCTGACTCACAACTATAATTTACCTTTTATATTAGATCTCTTTCCATTTACTAAAACGTTTTACCACATACTTACAGCTATAACATCTTCCACAAGGGATAGTCCCTGTCTTATACACGTTCCTTTCAGGTAATTCCATGTGAGATAAAACCTCCCATGGACCAACATATCCCTAATGTTCCTACCTCTTTTGTACGAATGCCTGGTACATCATCTAACACATCACAGAAGTCTATGTTGAGTCACAAAGCCCCAGCAATATTTCACGAGGCTCACCATCTCTATACTAAAGGTAGTTACCAAAGCGATTTTCTGATTATTTTCACCCTTATTCCTAATAAAATGCCCTGTAAATAAATTTAGCTGAAAACTATTAACACATCTATTTCTAATAAAATTTTCAATACTCCTATTTACATTTTCTATAGGATATCCTCTCCTAATACACATATCCATTGTACACTGTAATTATTCACAAAAATCAACATCATTACTACATAAATGCCATAGGCTCAAAAACTCACCATGAGGAAGCGCTAACAAAGTATGTGGGGGTGGTGTAGCTGGTCTTGTTTGACAAGTGAAGATAAAGAGGTGGGGTAGTTCATTTATATGCTTTATTACACAGAAACACATCAGGATGGATAGCAGCAGTACAAAATATAAACAAACTGATTAACTGACAGACTACACAGACATGCATGCTTACATCTCAACAGCTTACTACAAAATGGGAGTCAGGTTCACACATGCTCGATGTTTATACACATGTGCAAGCCCCTAGAAAGCTTCTTAAAGGTGTACATACATATTGATCTACATCCTCCCTCTTTAATGAATTGCCCACGATATAATGACTTTTGAAAAAAGAGACATGCAATTGTACAAACAATAAGAAATAGATGCAACATTCATGTTCTTATGTCCAAGTTGCAGTGTATCTAGAACATGGTCTGGAAATGTGACCTGATCTAGTGATATAGCAATCAGAGCTAGGTTTAGCAACAGGGACAGTCAATGGTTAACAAACAAATTCTGGAGTTTCTGGATTCTTCTCAGGAGCAGGGATATTTACTGAAACATCCTCTGGAAGTGGAACACTGGATAAATCACTCTGAGATATAGCCTTTCTTGCAGGTATGATACTGCAATACAGGCTCAGACACTGGGATCAAATGTTTCTGATTCTGCCTAAATTCTGCTCCTTGCAATTCCACAATGTACGACCTCAACTCTGGACATATACTTTTCATGACTCCAATCCGATCAAAACCTTTTGTCATCTGCATCTTCATTATCTCCCCTTCTCATAATGGATTGAGTGGTTTGCTGGCCTTATCTTTATACGACTTCTGGGATAAGAGCTTCTTCAACAGATGGGCTTTCACTAATCTGTTATTCTTGATGCATGGAACCAGTAATTTACTACTGATTGACAGTGTGTTTCTGGTTTGTCTCAACAGAACTCTGTGTGCAGGTGAACCAAGATGTTTATCATGAGGAATATTTCTGAGATTCAAGAGATTCAAGAAAACATTGCTATTGTCTCATTTGGACTTCTCTAGTAATTGTTTCGAACTTTGAACTGCACGTTCTGCAAAACTATTTAACTGTGGATTATCATGAGTAAAGTCCCACTCTTCGGCAAATCTTTTGAACTGTTGGCTTGTAAACTGTGTACCACTGTCAGAAATAACTTTGTGTGGACTACCATAGACTACAAAATGATGCTTCATCTTACTAATGACAGTACTGGGTGGTAGATTAGGAAGTAGGTCAATCCTTAACCAATGTGAATAAGAGTCTACTAACACCAATTAATGCTAACCATTCCACTCAAAAATGTCTGTAGCTACTGTTGACCAAGATAGTTCAGGAATCTGGTTTACCTGAAGTGGTTCTTTCTGTTGATATGGCTTAGTACTATTACATACTGAACACAATGAAAATACTCTCTCAATCACAGATTTGTGGATTCCAAAATGGTGGTCGTCTGAAAACAACCTCTCCTCATAGCTCCCTCTTCAACTACTGGGTTATATACTAAATTCATTGAATTCTCGGATATAAACCATATTTATTAAAAATCAAACTCTGAGAAAATAAATCAAAAACTGAAACGTATATCTTCTCAGGGGATTACTACGATAATTCAGGATGGTTAATCTACAATAAGGGAACAGCGATCCTGCACGTGGATCGTAGAGGCCTGAACTTTCAGCACCACAGCAACTGACAGTACCCTTAAGAAAACTTAGTCAAGGATGCCGAAGGAAACTGAAAATATGGACACTCAAACCACTAAAGCAAAATTTTCTGCTAATTCACCGGAGAAGGAAGCAAAAAGACCCGAGATCTGCTAAATGCACCCAAGAACAAATAAAAGTTCCAATGAAACAGAAAGGTGAAGGAACACTACAGATCGACGAGCTGAAAAGCGCGCTTCTTCCACTGCAGTCAGCGATTTAAGAACTGTCAGGAAAAAATGAGTTCCTTTGGATCTACAATAAATAAAATAGCAGATCGACTGGACTTAGTTGAGGATAAATCTAAATCAAATTAAATAGAAATTGAACATCTAAAAGCAGAAATTAAACACAGAGACAAAACATTATCTGACATCCAAACAAAGATCATAGACCTGGAGGCCAGAAGTAGATGCAATAACCTGATAATCAGAGGTTTGTCCGAGAAATACGAATCCTATCAACTAACCGAAGCTGTCACTCAAATCTTTAACAATCTTTTACAAGTGAATAACTCTCCAACTAAATATACCATTGAAAGAGTGCACAGAGCCTTAAGGAAGCACCAGGCATCTTCACCCTCAAGGCCCATCTACGTGAAAATGCTTAACTTTCAAGATGCGCAAAGCATTCTTATAGCCTATAAAAAATCAAACAACTTCACTTGGAACAACCAGAAAATCAATATTTCTCAAGATCTACCCAGTGAAATTAGAGAAAATCGACACAAACTCTCCCCGTTCTGCACTGACCTTATCGCCCGGAAAATAAAATTCCAAATGAGGTTCCCGCACTCACTATCATTTACCTTTAAAGAAGCAAAATTCACTATGTCTTCTCCAAAAGAAGCAGACATAATTTTTGTAAAATGTTTTAGCTCAATGCCCTCCACTCGCTAATCTCTTCAGAGACTTGTGCTTGAAGGTCCATGAAGATATGTTACATCTTATGCCTCTCCATTTGCCAGTTTTCTTTCTATATAGCTGAAAAATAACAAACTCTTAAATACCCGAGTTGGATTGATATCAGATTTTTTGGGACCGTTTATATCACTCTTAGCTGACCCGGGGATCTGTAAACAGTAATGACAGAGGCACATTCTGAATGTTGCTCACCTAAACCCGAAAACACAACAAATAAACTTCCACCACTACTATGGGGAAACTCCAATACCCATAACTTCGGTGACTGACGATGACTCAATTCTGCAGCACGTATGAACAACGGAACCCATTATACTGGCTTGTCTATTAGGGCGAGAGGTATTTAGTTCCTAGATACCTTCTAACTTGCTATTATGACCAGACTAGTTCAGGGCTAATGTACTCTGCTTTGCGACCATGAGCCGAGACTACTGCTCGTACATCTAAAAGATGGCTAGAGGTTCATGGCGAAGCGCTGTACTCACTCTTATACGTCTCCAGGTTCTTAATATCATTGTACATCTTTAGTGCTTTGACAATGGACACGTAATGTATGACTGCTCTGGTTGTTGCTTTGGATACACTAATTACATGAGCTCATTCTTATTTAAGAGCATGTTTCACTGATGCTCCCTTCTTAGTTTTACTTACTTATTATTTTACTAAAGTTAGCAGTCAATTCTGCAGCACGTATGAACAACGGAACCCATTACACTGGCTTGTCTATTAGGGCAAGAGGTATTTAGTTCCTAGATACCTTCTAACTTGCTATTATGACCAGACTAGTTCGGGGCTAATGTACTCTGCTTTGCGACCATGAGCCAAGACTACTGCTCGTACATCTAAAAGATGGCTAGAGGTTCATGGCGAAGCGCTGTACTCACTCTTATACGTCTCCAGGTTCTTAATATCATTGTACATCTTTAGTGCTTTGACAATGGACACGTAATGTATGACTGCTCTGGTTGTTGCTTTGGATACACTAATTACATGAGCTCATTCTTATTTAAGAGCATGTTTCACTGATGCTCCCTTCTTAGTTTTACTTACTCATTATTTTACTAAAGTTAGCAGTACGATATTCTGCATTTTCAATACCTGTTCTACAAAGCTAGTTCTACACTAAGGATTGTGTAATTGCTCAATAAAATTAGTTCATCACCTTGTTTTAGAAAACGGGAAGTCATACTGCGAAAAATAAAAAAGTCAATAAATTATTGGACTACCTAGGTCAGCTGCTATACAGGTTGTAGGAATCCATTTGGAACCATGCCAGATAGATGCAAGATAAGAAGGTTTTTTTTTTTTTATGTCAGTACACCTCTACCTCTAAACATATACCCGGGGCTAATACGACTAGTTGGAAAGAAATTCTGACGTATGCCTGCTTGTCTCTTCTGTTCTTGGACTCGGTCCAAATCTACTACATCTCAAAGACACTGCCTTACTCAGACCCTTCTTGACCAGGTAGTTAGAAATCTAAAATCATCATAGTCACAGTAGGGGCCGCTGATGATTATTGGATTCTGCTATTCAGTATGCACTACAACTTGGTGATTATGCAAGTGACTTTACTACACCGCTAGTTGGAATGAGTTTTACTGAAACAAATATGCTGAAGATAATAAAGGCAATAATCCCCATTGGATAAATTTGGGTTGGATTATTTCCATCATATATTATAATGCACTGCCCTTCCTATGCTCGGGTATCTTGAATCCAGAGCCAACTCAAGTCTAACAAATCAGAAGCCTAAGTGTAATGAGATTGCCACTAGTGGCAACTCCTTTCTGCCGCTGATGACAGTGTTGTCATATAGAAGGTAGTACCCCCCACCACTGCTTGAGAACTGATCCAATGGTATAAAACCAGCGGCAGAAAGGAGTTGCCACTAGTGGCAATCTCATTACACTTAGGCTTCTGATTTGTTAGACTTGAGTTGGCTCTGATATATCTCTAGGTAAAGTGAATATTATATATACTGTAAGACTGGTGTTCTTATATTATCATTAGTCATTATGGTTGCTTTAGACACTCGCTTCTAGACTTGCATGTTAATCTCACATCTTTAGACACCGGAAATACCCTGGCTTGTAAAATATATATAATATAAACTAAGGACATGAGACACTAAAGCACACCAGGAGTACATCTATATCACCCTTACTCCTAACCAGCATACTCTTTTTCTATATGAAATATGAGCAGGTTCCACTTTAGTAAATGAGTTTCTATTATTAATATATGCCTACCCTGTCCTACAGTTACGACTCTCCGTTATGATTTTATAACAAAATTAAAAGAAAAGAGAGCGCAGGTTCTGAACAGAAAACAAGGTCTATGCACTCAATTCAAATCACCCTTACACCGCTGCAGAATTCTAGAAAATATAAGTAAGCCCCTAACTGAAACATTAATCCACACTGAACAAAATTATTTTTAGTTTATTGAACATACAGTTCATAGAAAAACATCCATACCATACGCTATTATGAATATATCGGCTATGGTAAAGAGGTATTCCATGTGTATAATTTAATAACCACACCTTGATATTCTAATGTGTACCAGTGGAACTGTAGCTAAACTCTAAGAAGGTTTAATAGTAAAACCCCCTAGAAGAGTATACATAGAACTGTTGAATTTTACTGAACCTCTTGTTTATGGTAAACTTTACTGTAATGAACCACTCCCTTCAATTAAACTTACAAGAGTGGGAAGCTATGTGGTTAAGATAAGAAGGGTTTCTGATGACTTGCTAGGGAATCATTCCGATGGTGTATATTAATTGTAAATATTGTTGGCATTTTTCTACACTTTTATACGTCACCTGTTTAGTAAAACTGTACTTAGCTAATGTATATAGTTTTGTCTCTCTCTCTCTATGGTAGGAAATATGTGGTTAGGCACGGGGTTAGGATTGAGAGAGTTTTGTGCCATTCCTTTATGTATTACTATTTACTATAAATTCACTGATAATCTTCCCTTCTTACCTATACTACACTCCAAATACCCTCATATTGACAGTCTGTTTCTATTACGTCTTGGAATGTAAGGGGGCTTCAAATGAAAAATAAAAGAAATCTGGTCTTACATTTGCTTTATAAATCCCAGGCAGATCTGTGCTTTATACAGGAAACTCACATGAGAAATGTTGAATGGGGGAAGGAGAATAATAGAAAATGGGTAAAAGAAATTATTACATCGGGTACTTATACCTCTAGAGGAGTCGCTATCATCATTAAAAAATCTTTTAAACCTACGATTATTGACAGAGGGGCAGATCAAGAGGGCAGATGGTGCTACTTCACATGTTTAACCCATGAATTAAATAAACCTGTCCTATTTCTAAATGTATATGGCCCATGCTCGGGTCAACAAGATTTTATTATGAAGGTTTACAACCTTCTTCTTAAATTCCCAAAGCATATGTTTATTATGGGGGGTGATTGGAATATGGTCAGTGACCCCAACACAGATCGATCAGGTAAAGCAACAACCCTGAATTTTCAGGATTCCCTAGTCTTAAGAGAATTGATCCTTGATTTTGACTTGATAGATCCTATCTCATTTGACTGTGACTCTGGGAATAATAATAGCTTTACCTGTTATTCAAAGTGTCATCATTCCTGGTCACGCATAGACTTCTTTTTAATGTCAAATACTTTAACAAATGAGCAAACCAAATTCCGAACTGAACCTAGATTTCTATCTGATCATTCAAGAATAGTCCTGGAGATAGATCTTACTGCTAATCCATCCCCAACATACAAGAATTATAACTGGACGGTAAACAGTAATTTACTTAAAGAACAGTCATTAAAGGAGGAAATCACCTCTACTCTAAAAGAACTTTTCTCCCCCTCTCGAGACATTGACATTCCTTTTGATATAAGGTGAGCAGCATGTAAAGCCATGATGAGGGGATTATACATTAAGAAAGCTACCTATCTTAAAAAAATCAACAAAGATCGGGAAAAATAAACTAAAATCAGAAATTAAGACCTTAGATGATAAGCTTGCAGAAAGGTACTCCCCAGAGGTAGAAAAACAATTACTTACCAAACAAAAAGACTTGCTGGAACTCCAACAATCCAACGTTTCTCTTCAAGAACTCAGGTATATTGCTAAATACTCTGAATCCGTACAAACACCATCTAAGGCTCTTGCTAGATTGATAAACTGTTCGCCAAGATCCCCTAGAATTACACTGATTAAACATTGTAACACTCTCTATAAATCGAATGCGCAAATTATTCAACTATTCCACCACATTACAGAGATATATATGCTACCAACAACACACTACCCTCACAGAGTGAGATGATGAAATTCTTATCCAACCTCACTTTTCCAAAATTATCTAAATCCCAGGAAATTGACCTCACTGCTCCGATTAAGGTTTCAGAGATCCACGTAGCTACTGATAATCTTAAACTAGGGAAAGCTCCTGGCCCTGATGGGTTTACCTCTGAATTTTATAAATCCTTCAAAACTAAACTGGCTCCCATTCTGCTTCAACTTTATGAGCATATTTCACTAAGTGGAATCTCTGACAGATATATTAACCACTCCAAAACTATCTTAATTCCTAAAAACACTCTAGATACTTCTAATTTAAATAACTATAGACCAGTCTCTATTATGAATGTAGATATAAAAATTATTACAGCCATCTTAGCTAATAGGCTTAAAAAGATGATGCACACCCTAATTTCTTCACAACAGTCAGGATTTACTCCCAACAGACATACCTGGGATAATACCCTTACTCTAGAGTCTATGATAAATATTACTAAAAGGGAAAGAAATCCTACTTATGCATGGGTGATAGACGCTAGTAAAGCCTTTGATAGGGTTAATTGGGATTTTCTGTTCCTAGTATTATCTTCTTTTAACATCCCCTCTGATTTTATCAACACTATTAAAATATTATATCACAGTTCTTACATGAGATTATACATTAATGGATAATACTCACAACCGATAAAAATTGCAAATGGCACCAGGCAGGGGTGTCCTCTCTCGCCTTTATTATTTAACTTATATCTCGAACCCCTTTTTTTGCTTTTAACCCAGCAAACACACCATTCAATCCCTAAATTCTTTAACACTAAGGTTAGCTTAACTGCCTTTGCGGATGACTTGAACCTTTACTTTGAACACCCATTGACTGACATGGGAAAATTAGAAAGATCCCTGAATACCTTTGCTGATATAGCAGGTTATCAAATTAATAAAAATAAATCTTTTATTTTCCCGATCAACCCCCTTTCACATAAAAATTATCTGTTCCCAGATGTGTCCTCTCGTGTAGATTACTCCCTTAAATATTTAGGAGTTTTCTACGACCACACTTCCGCATCTATTCTACAATCTAATTTATCCAAATTATGGCTTTCCATTTCCCAGGATATCTCAAGATGGCAAAAACTGAATCTTCCTATGCTAGCTAAAACCTCTATCATCGAAATTAATGTTCTTCTCAAACTTCTCTACCTACTAAATTCCTCGCTCTCTCCCTCCCCAAACTCGCTCTTTAACAAAATTTATAAAGCTTTCGCAAAATGTATATGGCACCTTAAATCGGTCAGAATTTCATATCAAAGGCTCACTTTACTGAAAAATTTGGGGGGACTAGCAATGCCCAACCTACTTCTATATTATAAAATCATTCAAGCCAACAGAATTTACACAATTGCAAACTATCAACCAAACTCTACTAATTGGTCTCCAATATGGGTCAAAATATGGTATAACTATACCCTTATCAATAATCTCAACCCTAAAGCTTTACCCTTTTTAAACAAATACAACCTTAAAAAATTAAAACTACACCCCACCCTGAAGGGATTAATAAAAACCTTCCAAGATTTATTCCAAAGCATCAAACTAGAAAATGCCCTCCTCCTGTTTCAGCCATTTCATCTTAATCCTAATATAACTTTGAACGATAAAATGATTAAACTGAATGATCTCCCATTAATCAAAGACTTTACTTTATGGGATATACATAAATATAACCTCTTAACCCTAACAGATCTACAAATGGTTTTAGGTTTACCTAAAAAATATATCTCTGTTTTGAGACAACTTCGAGAACTTACCCTATCTATAATTCACAACTTCCCGAGTACTGAAGAAGAGCAGAAGCAGGTGGACACTCTACTTCAAAACTTAACCAACAAGAAAAACATGATCTCAATGGCCTACAGATCCTTCTCCATCTTTTTCAATCAAGGAAAAATCATATTTGCAGATTACTGGGATGGACAGGGTGTCAACCTCATGATGGATCAGAAACATCAGGCTATTAAACATACTCTTATGTTTTCGCCATATAAAAAGCTTCTGTATACACAATTCATGATTGTAAACAATTTTTACCTAACCCCAGTTCACTTAAACAAATTTGATCCAAATCATTCCACTATATGCTCCTGCTGCTCATACCCACTTGCAGACATTATACATATACTGTGGTTTTGCAGATATTTACACAACATCTGGTGTTCACTTAAAGTCCGCTTAGATAAAATGGTATACCATAAATCTACACTATCCTGGGAAACGGCACTACTGCATATTACAAATATTCATGTGCCCAAAGTTAGACTACATGCCCTAATCATTCTCTGTCTTCTGATTACATTTTATATTACTAAACATTGGCTGGATTGTACTAAACTATCATGGAAAGATTTTAAGGTGCTAGCTATCCAGTACATTCGATCCCATAAGTTGTTAATAATTAATCCTTGCAAACGGGTCTATTACCAGAAACTATGGGACTTTATCTTTCTACTCTTATCAAATGATTAACAATCTCTCTATACCTAATACCTACTCCATCCCCACTTATCTTTTCAATAGGAATATATGGAGGTCTTAAGGTGAATTGTAGTATGTCAAGTTTTTTTTTTTTTTTTTTTTTTATCTGGTATTCTTTACTGACATGTTTTTGTTTCTGCTTGATGAGTATTGGCACATATGTATATAAGTTGTATTTGGAACCATCTATATTTTCCCTGCAGGATCATTGCATCATATTTGTATAAATGTTGTATATTTTTCTTGTCTTGATATGAATTAATAAAACTGTGTTTTAAAAAAAAAGAAAATACTCTCTCAATGTCTCATGGCATAGAAGGCCAAAATACTAATCTTCTTGCCTTCCTTTTCATAGAATCTGCTCTTGGTTGGCCATGATGCAAAACAGTAATATACTCTTGTTGCAAGGACATTGGAACAATTACTTCCGGACCTTTCATGGTAATACCATTTTGAAACAAAATCTCATCTCTGTAAGGAAAATATGGCTGTAGGTCAACTGTAAGCAAGATTGTTTTGACAGCTATCCTGGACTGATAAAGTAGTTGAGCTTCTGAAGAATTGTGTCTGTGGTTGTATGACTTCTAAGCTCATCAAGATGTGCGGAAGAAAAAAATTCTCACTTATATGACTTCAAAATCAAGTTTCTCAATTTCATGCTGTTCTGTGGTATTTCTGGGTAATATGGATAAAGTATCAGCAAGCTAAAGAAGTTTGCCTTCTGTGTAGACAAGATCGAAATTATAGTTTAGCAATCTGAGCATCATGCATTACAATATGACAGGAGCTGTATGCATAGGCTTTCTCAAAATGGTGACTAGAGGTTGGTGATCTGTTTCAATCTGGATAGGTCTACCATAAATATAATCATGAAACTTTGAAAATGCAAATGCAATTGCCAAGAATTCTTTCTCTATCTGAGCACACTGCAATTCAGTTTGGGTTAGAGTTCTGGACGCATAAGCTACTGGTCTGCCCTCTTAAAGAATGACTGCACCAAGACAAAATTTCGAAGCATCACAAGAAAGGGTAATTGGTTTGTGAACATCATAGTATTTGAGAGTTGGTGGACTGGCAATGTTCTGTTTCAGGATATCAAATGCTCTCTGGTGTTGTTCTAACCATAACCAAGATACATATTTGCATGTCAACTCTCAGTTATTGGAAGTTGGCTCAAGTCTGAAATGAACTTGCCTAGATAGTTAACCTTGCCTAGAAAATGTTGTAGGGCTTGAACATTGTCTGGAGCTGGCATCTCAAGAATTGCAATTTGCTTGGAAGGATCTGGTTGTAAGCTCATAAGCCTGAACTGGTAAATAAATGACCAACATAAGTAACTTCTCATAGCCTGAATTTGCACTTTTGAGAACTCAGCTTAAGATTCACTTCATGTGCTCTTTCCAGAACTTTCTTGAGATTTCTGTCATGATCAGCTTCACCATTACCTCCTACTAGAATATCATCTACTATAATAGCACATGGATACCCAGAAAAAAAATTGTTCTATTTTACACTGGAAGACTTCACTGGCAGAATTTCTCCTAAATGATATTCTCAAAAATCTCTACCTGCCAAAAGGAGTACTGAAAGTGGTTAGCAATGAGGATTTTCTGTCAAGCAATATTTGCCAAAATCAACTCTTTGCATCTAAGAGAAATAAAAATGGCATTTGGCATAACAACAGTGAATTCTTCAACTGTACACATTGGATGATGAGGTCTTTTCTGGGCTTTGTTCAAATATCATGGATCAATACATATTCTGATATCATCTGAGCTTTGCTTATGAGTCACAACCATGGAGGATACCCATTCAGTCAGTTCATCAGCTGGACAAATTACACCTTGCTTTACCATTTTATCTAGCTTAGCCTTGACTCTTTTCTGCAAAGCTACTGGAACATTCTGGGCTCGTCTGACAACTGGACTGACCTCAGGTTCTAACTTCATGGAGTACACAACTAGGAGTTTGCCTAGTTTGTCTTCATAAAGATCAGCATAGGTAGAGAAAATAGACTGGGAAAAATTAGGATAGTGGTCTTTTAAGCTAACATGGTGGATTTCCTTACTAAATAAAAGCAGTCCCAATTTCAAACTGTCTCTGTGGCCTAATAATGATTGTATGTTCATTTGACCATGTAGAATTGCAAGTCATAGCTGTTCCCAGCAGAGTAACATGAAAGCACTACTGAACCTTCAGTCTGAATTTCTTCACCATCATAAGCAACAATCTTCATACATTTTGCCATATCAAGCTTCTCACCAGCACATACTCTAGCAAATGTTTCTGCTGACATAACATTGCACTTTTAACCTGTGTCAACCTTGAGCTCTGTGGGTCTTCCATTTATCTGAACAGTACAAAATACTTCATTCTTTATCCATAAATCTAACTCTACTGCATTAACTGTTTCATTAAGCACACATACACCATCAACATAAAAAGTAGGGTCACATCTTTCTAATTGATCAACTTGTCTCTTGGAATGTTCTCTTTTAATAAAAGATTAAACCCGTGTTGATTTACAAAATCTTGTGGCTTTGTTGACCAAAAGATAATCACTTTTCTCTTTTAGACTCATGATTTCCAGCACAATTACGACAGCTGACTATGAGGCTAGGTGAGCATATACCCTCACTCTTATGCTTGTTTGCTGACTCACCATTGTGATTCACTGAGACTGTGCGCACCCTGGAATTTGCTATAAAGCTACGAGATTTCCCAGTGACTGTTACAAAGTTCACAGTTGCTGACATGTGCTTGGGCCTGTTTCTTTTAACCATGTGCTGCATACTATCAACATTAGCTTTAGAAGATACTGGAAGCATGCATTTCTCATTTAAAATCATATCTGTATGTTTTTCTGTAAGCTCATATATTTGACAAATCTTAATGGCCTTATTCAAAGTTAAATTAGTGTTGGAAAACAAAATCTTTCTCACAGCATCATCTTTAATACCACACACATCTGTCTTTTATCAACTCATCCCTTAAATTACCAAATCTGAATGTTTTAGCTCTGTTTCTCAAATCAGTTATATATGCTGCAAAAGTTTCACCAGGCTTTTGATCTCTTGTGTAAAATAATTCCTTTCCATTGTAATATTCATTTGGGGGTTACACATTTGTCTAAAGTTACATTTTGAGCACTCGGGGTCTTCCCTTGACTCAGCCGGTAATACAGTATGATGGTTTTTCCCCCTCTCCTGCAAATACAGCAGGTGCATACACAAAATAATGCTCTCTTTCTATGGTATCTGAACGAGCCAAATTAAGCAACATAAATGCTTTTGTCATCGTTATCAGAGAATGCAGCTTGTATAACAATATCTTACTCTTGCTCAAGCACTCTCCAATTCACTGCAATATTATTATCAAAGATAAGTGGATCTGGTTTTTGAAATCTATCTGCTATGCCAACAAAGTATACCCAAACACACTGAAATTATGTCCCTTGTAACTATATACAAACATATATATACAGCCAGTACTTGTAATAACATTCAAATGCACAATACATGATTTGAAATACTGTACTTCACAAAATATGCTTTGAAATGACTGCATATTGGGAAATAGCTGTATTGTTATACTGCACAAACTTGCAAACACTTCATACACTTCAGATATCTCGAATAGCTTTAATTAATTTACAAAAAGTAACTCATAGCAAAAACTTGCTGTTGTTTTCCTTATTTTATGTGATTCAGACATTATTTCAAACATTTTCCATAGTTATTAAAATATTTTCATCAATATGCCACAGTTTCAGACATTTCATTTAACTAGAAATTCGTTTAGAGCATTCTGAGTGCTTTGTTTTATATTTTGCATATAAGAAATCATTTAAGTAAGCTTTGATACCTGAAATTAGTTTCTGACCTTTTTTGTGAGGTATATGTACAGTAGAGATGATCCACTCATTTGTATTCCTCCAACATTAACTGAATGTCCCTCGGTCCTGAATCTCAATCCCATTCTGACACCATGGCACTCATCTTGTTTGACAAGTGAAGATAAAGAGGTGGGGTAGTTCATTTATATTCTGTATTATGTAGAAACACATCACGATGGATAGCAGCAGTACAAAATATAAACAAGCTGATTAACTGACACTCAGACATGCATGCTTACATCTCAACAGCTTACTAGAAAATTGAAGTCAGTCTCGCACGTGCTCAGTATTTATACACATGTACAAGCCCCTAGAAAGCTTCTTAAAGGTGTACATACATATCAATCTACAGGTGGCAACTTCAGCCATTTAAATATTGATTACCATCATCAAATTTTCTATAAATTCTAGTATGAATGCCTTCACCAACAATCTCTTCCAACATAACATCTAAAAACATAACCTACTAGCCTATTTTTAGGCAATGAAAACACAGATTAAATCTGTTGTTGTGCAAACACTGATTAAAATCATTCACCAGTTCCTGTCCTCCCTAACAAATATTAAATCATCTATAAATCTAAAATACTTTATGGCATACTTCCAAAAAAAATCTGTAACAAAAATATATTCAGTCTGAAATAATCCCATGAATAAACTAGCATACTTTTGGACAAAAGGTGCCCCCATGGCACTGCCTTGCACCTGCTGATGTATTTATTTATTTATTTATTTTACATTTGTTAACCGGGTTAGTCTGGCTGAGCTTTTGGCTCATTTTCAGCAGAGACCCAGGGAGAAAAGCTCCTCAGGACTAGAAAACAATTTATTAAATTTTAGTAACATAACAGTAACAATCAACTATAGGATCTTCCAAGCAGAGACCTGGAGAGAAAAAAAAGCTCCTCAGGCAATGCAATTATACAGAGTATTAACAACTGGCAGACAAGTATGTGAGTTGTTACAAACAAGGTTTTAAACAATTAGCAGAAGAAAATGTGACTAGTTACAATATTATTTAAGCTGCTTAGAGCAAAATGAGTTAATAGTTAGGCAGATGCTTATTTAAAGTGTGTAGGATCTAGTTGTATAGGAGTTTGGAAACACGAAAGGAAAGTAAGAATGGCTAGTAGGAGATGTAGGGGAGGTAGAGTATAGGAAGCAGACTAGACAGGTAGGTTGTTCTGAGACTGTAAGAATTAAGAATGGTTGGAGATAGAGGAAGGGAAGATGTAGAAGAGGCAGGGGAATACTGTTAGAGATACATTAAGAGTGAGGTGGTGAAATAGGTGAAAGGATGGTGGTTTCAGGGTGGTTGGCTACAGTGGCAAGACCACTTTGTTTTTAGGTATTTCCTTCTGGCTAATTTGAAACTTTTGCTATGCTGGAGGGATTTTTATTTCCAAGGGGAGTTGGTTCCAGGATGTAGCTGGGTTATAGTTATAGAGAAGGCAGCCTATTTTGGTTTTGGGTTTGTAGATGTCTAATAATTCTTGATTTGAGCTGCATAGTGTCCTAGCAGGGGAATATTTGGATATGATAGTGGAGAGGCTGGGGCAGAAGGAGGGTAGATAGACGATAGAGTGGATGATTTGTAATTGGTATATCTCCAGGTATGATAATGGGCCCTTTTGTCAGTGAGAAGGAGGTAAATATGTATGAACATGTCTGACAAGATGTTGGCAATGTCAGTCATGTACATGTATTCATTTACAGTTTGCACTGACTCAGAACATATATGAGCTTACATTGATATTTATGACATAGCGAAAAAAAGCTTCATGGTTCTCTATGGACTCCTTGACCATGGCTTGGATAATGTTAGGAGTGCTCATTGTTTCTTGATGATACTGATCAGAGTATTATTGATCTTCTTTGGTTTTTCACTTTCTTTGAACAACTTAAGTACTTGGAATACATAGTTTGATTATGACAGGTGTCCAATATATTATATGGGTCTGTTTTCATTTCAGTGTGTGCATAAGGCAGGATTGGTGAATAGTGACAAGTGCCTGGAGTAAGAACTGTAACTGTTAGATATGTGTGGCCCACTGCTGTACTCAGACATTGCCTAAGTGTGTGAGCATTCCCAGTATGACCTTTCAGTATGTTGCTGACTGAAATTTGCAAAATTTTTTTAAGTGTGTGAGCATGCCCAGTATGAGCATATATACTATATGTGTGTGAACATCAAGTTGGTTTGTACTTGAGGGCTCACCTTTGTGTTGTACATCGACAGAAAGCACAGTGTGCTTGCAGGGCTTCCATGAGTTATTCTACATACAGTGGGAACAGGTATTATTTGTACATTTCTACTCAGGGGGGCACACCTGATTGTTACTGTGGATGTACATAGGATGAAGGGTTCACCTGACACTTATACACATTTGCTAGGCCTGCATTGCTATGTCAGGTACTCCATTTCAGTCTGTATTGTTGCATATCGTACTGGCTTGAGGCATATCACTGCATTACAGACCTTAGCTTCCAATTACAAGCATATTAGTTTGTGACTTCATAGCCTACTCAACCCACATCATACTGCCTGGCCTGCTGTTATCTGTCTGCATAGTCCTGGGGGAGGTTACTCATATGCCTCTTCAGAGGGCATGATACAGCATTTGTTTGTGCTTGCGTTTGTCTACATTTGTCCTGCTGGCTGTGACTGTTAGGTATGTGACCCCCCCCCCCCAACTGGTATGTGTGAGTGAGTTAAGTTGTGTCTGTGCCAGTGAAATGTTGCCATGGCTTAGTGGTTCAGTACTGTGACTATAGTGCACAGTATCTTGAGTTCGAGCCCTGTCACTGCTTTTTATTTTCCTGCTGGGCAGACCAGACTGCTTAAGGAACAGTAAAGCAGGTGTGCGCGTGTTTACCCGACTTTGCTCAACTTTGCCTGACCTTGCCCAACTTTGCCCGACTTTGCCGAACATTGCTCAACGTTGCCCGATATTGCGCTGGTTAGCGCGGTGCACAGCTTCACGCAATTGTATTTCAATATGCTCAATACTAGTAAAATGTGCTTAGCAGTGCTTTATATTGCTTAAAATAGGGCACTCATGCCTCAGGTGGTGCTGCAGGGCTGCCTATGTCGGATGCACATAGTACACTCCCTATACATGTTTGAAAACAGGTAGTGTCAAGTTAGGCATCCCTTTTACTGTATGTGCGAGTCAGAGAGAGGTGTCATTTCCAGGGTTCCTACTGTGTCAGTGTATGTGCTATGCGTTGCCTCTTCGCCAAGGCCAGGGCATACTGGGCATGCCTCCTTCTGCCTACTGGGGCAGGCTCAGGTTGTTCCTCCTCCGAGTCACGCAGTGCCTGTGCAGGCCTTGGCAATGGTGGGGGGCTGTTTGGCCCTGCCCCATGCTGTTCCTGCTGCAGCTGTTTTCACAAGATCATATTCTGTAGCATGGCACATACCATGACAATTTGGGTACATGTAGTTGGTGAGTACTGCAGGGCTCCACCAGATGTATCCAGGCACTGGAACTGTATCTTGAGCATCCCAAACACACGCTCAATAATGTTTCTTGTTTGTACGTGTGCCTCATTATGGAGTTCTTGTTCGGGTGTGTGTGCATTTCTGATGGGTGTCATCAGCCACGGCTCCAGTGCGTATCCAGCATCCCCCACTAGGTGACTATCGGGGATGTCCCCATTGGCAAAACTCTGGTACAGCTGCATCAGATGCCAGATGTGGGAATCGTGATAGCTTCCAGGGCAGCCAGCACACACATTCATTATTATGCCCTGGGCATCGCACACAATCTGGGAGTTGATGGAGGGGAAGCCCTTGCGGTTGATGTAGACCCTACCCCACTCACCAGGTGGTGCTTTGATGTGTATGTGCGTGCAGTCTACTGCACCCACTACCTCAGGGTATTCTGCTATTTGGTGGAAAAGATGCATATTGCTGGCCAATGCCTCACGGGAATTGGGGAAATATACATGCTCACCGACATAGTATACTTAGGTCAACACATACCTTGGTAACTGGGATGGGTTCCCCTCTGTTAGTTCTGTGTGTGAGGTGTGGCCGGCACAACTCAACAATTTGCTGCATGAGGTCTCTGTCCACCCTATAGCGCTCCACTATCTCCAGCTCTTGTAGCCCCTGGTAGGATACACTGGGTCTGTACACTTTTCTCCTTCTCCTCACTGTGGGTTGCTCAGCAGCATTCACAACATCACAACCCTCAGCACCTTGCACATGTTGGTTTATGATAGAAAGAGCAGCCCCTAACATTTTGTCTGACTTTAAAGTTTTTAAGCTTTCCCTCTTTGTATACTGCAGTGTTGCAGAGTTCTTGGGAAAAAACAGGGAATAATGCTGTTTGCAGAGTTTAAAGTGCTGGGCTGGGATAGTCTGCTGCCTGTATAATTGGCTGATTCTGATATATTTCACCTGGCAGCTCTGCTAGTTCTCCTTGGTTAACTTCCTACTACTTCTTTTCTTTCCTTTTCCCTTTCTGTTTCTGCCCGGGGCAGCACCGCGCAAACACGCGCACACAGGCGTACATGCGCACACATGCTGTGTGCCCGTTTCAAGAAATTTCAGATATTTTTCATGGTGTACACCTTTGGTTTCTGGTTTTCAAAAAGGACAACTGTAGACACTCCACTTGCAATCCTGAGCAACTCATATGAAACACAGGACACCGTGCTCCAATAAGCATACAGCCTTTCTGACATACCCCCTAATGATGTCATCTATCTTCTACTCTACTACTCACCTACTCCTACAGTTATACTCTTGGGACATGGCTCACATGCTGGGAAAAATTGGGATTCACTATCCTTATCCTCATTTGCATAGGATTGCCTACTAATGCTTGGTTACATCTCTCACACTGTTCTTCCCCCCCTTCGCAACCAGTACTCAGTGGCCATGTTGTCTTCAGCCTGCCATTCACCTGGATGGCAGGATAAGCTTTTTAGTGAAAATGCCTATTTTTGGCTATTTTGAAATTATTTTCTTGTTTTTTTTAAGCGCCGCAAATTTGCGCGGCACTGCGCTATGCTTAAACATCAGAGATCGGGGGAAAAAAATTAGATTTTAATCATTTTAAACATTTAAAAATGCTAATGGCCTTATATTTGGCCATTGGCATGCTTCCTCAACTGAATGCATCCTTTATTTGAGCTGTCATAGCTCCATTTATCAATTTGCAGAACAGTACTCCATTACCAATGGAGTACATTTCTGCAAATAGCACTACTCTTCCACGGACAGGTTAGTGTTTCCTGGATTGCAAATTTACCTCATTTGCATAGCTTTCAGCAGCAAATGAGGTAATTTGCATACCATGATGCTGTCCGTGCAAGAGTAGCTTTAGAAGCTGTCATGCACACCCCTGTCGGCTGTTGCTGGATAGCTCAGCAGAAATATTGGCTGTCTGACGTCTTACTCTACTCTACAACTCCGTGCAAGCTTTTGTAAATCCAGCCCTGATTCTTATATATCATTTGATAAGCATGAAGCATTTTTCTTGTTTTCCTGTCTAACTGATCAAATACCTATCGGGGCCAGTCAAGCTCCCAAAAATATTTGTTCGCATATGTTCATGTTTTATTATCACTCCTTCATCAACTCTCTCCCGCTCAAATACCTTCCTGTATGTTATTGGTGCTGCAGTTTTCCTACTTTAATTGTTGCTTTTGCATATTAAAAAATGGCATTCTTATATCATCTGAGAAAGCTTTGACCACACGCATTTGTGCTTTTTGTTCATCCTCTGGTGAGATATATAGTTTTAAATTGTCCACAAAAAGAAGATGGCAAGCCTTTACACTTTGTTGTTATGGGGAGCAAATTGCAACCGTGACCTAATCTGTTAAGAAGTCAGCTTAATGGGTTAAGGGCAAGACAAAACAGCAGCAGTGACAAAGATTGACCCCGGAATATCCCCCTTTGAATTTTTATCACTGGCATAATAGTTTTTCCTTTATCATGGCTTAGCTGCAAAGTGGTTTGCCACTGTTGCATTGTCACTGTAATGTAATTGATCATTATCATTGTAGGCTGTACCTTATACATCTGTAAGTACTCATTTATCCATAACTGTAGAATGCTATCAAATGCTTTTTATAAGTTTAGATTTATATGATTATAGCCGAATACTAGGCTAACTGTCCTGAAGGATCATTTTAAGCTTAGCCAATGATGCAAGATTAGAATCAAACCCTGTACTTTGTGTTTATGAGACAAAGACCTTAACCATTATGTCAAACCCACCATACCATACTTAGATGATCTCCCTTTTTATAATTCTCCATTATGACTCCATTATGATCCTTTGTTCTATATGACTTTATTTAAAAACAAATGATCCTTTGCTCTATATGACCTTCTTCTTGTATTACCCTTTTGTTCTATTGCCATGAGTTTTCCTCTATGTGACCATAAACTCTATTGACAGAATTTCATCATACACCATAGGAGGCAAGTTATTGGTCTATAGCTTTTAGAATGGCTTACCGGCTCACTGTGAAAGAGCAGTATCATTTTTCCTGTTAACCAGGTTGGTGTCTATTTGGGGTGTGCATTTAAATAGTTCTTACTCAGGGCTAAATCTTTGTTTAAAGATGTTAAAACATTAATCCAGAAGTTAGGTACTGCATGTGGGCCTGAGGTTTTCCAGATAGGAGTTTTTCTTAATTTTGTTTCAGTTTCTCTGGGCAATACATCATTCCATTTCATATTCTGCATATTTGAACTTCTTACTGTTTGACTTCTTTGATCCAGTCAGCATCTTTGTTGTGTTACACAGGGTCTTCATAGATATTTCTCCAAAAACAGTTATTTCTTTCTTTTTAGTGGTGTTTCTATTCTTTTTGGCTTGTTTTCCATTCCTCTATAAAAAGTTTTGGTCATCAGTGAATTGCTTATTTTATTCTTTTGCTTTATATTTATCAGAGTATTTTCTAAGTTTTTTCTACCAGTGCTGACATCTTTAGTTTATTACCTACAATAGTTTACAATCCTGGTCTGTTCTGATTTTGCACATTGCATTTATCATATCTACATTTATAGGTATTTTTGTTGATCTGTTCACTCTTCTGTACCCTTCCAACAGTGACACTTCTTGTCTTAACTGCACTATATTTTTTCTGTTCAATACTTCCATGGTGGCATTTCATTTCTACCCTTCCTTTCCCTTATTGCCCTGTGCTTTTGTGGTAAGAATTTATATGTTATTAATTTAACTGCACATTAATATCACCTATTTACTTCAGCTGTATTACATGAATTTTAGTTAAAAGTCTTGATTACTGTCTTCAGTTGTTTTATCATACTTCTAACAATTTAGGTCTTATTGACTTTCTGTAATCTTTCTTTCATTGATCTTAATATGCCTATCCATCTCTACTAAATCAAGCAACTCTTGCCTTAGATCATTTTCTTCTAAACTGAGGGCACATTATTTGTTCTCAATTTGATGCAAGTATTCTATGAACATTTCCTGAACATCTACCTGTCACATATTCTTTTTAGCTACATCCTGCATCATCTCTTGTGCTTTCATATGGGAATTCACTTGTCTTATCAGTATAAAATATTGACTGCATCAGAGATGACACTGTTTCTTGCTCATTCCTTTTCTGTGCAACTCCAAATTTCCTTCTGAAGGCACCAGAGAATCTTCATGTAGCAAGTGATCAAATACTTCCCATTCCACCTATTTCTCCTTAATTTGGGGACTCACTGCTTCATCATACAGTGATGTTGCCAAAGTAGGATTTTCTACAGTAAATCCTTCACTTTGAGGGTGTCGCTCTCCTATTTTGGACACAATAGAAGAGTCTTCATGGGCTCTGTTCAAGCAGCTTTATTTTATATAAACACATCACTATATAAGTTTACTTACTTTAACCTAAGCAACTTATATGGAGACTAACAACTGTGATCATGCAAACTTTCACTTTGGCTGCTCTTATAAAATGGCACTAGGAATTACACGTGTATGGAATTTATGCGTGCACATACAACCTTGACATGCTCCTTAAAGATACAGCACACTTCACTTGCACTCTGATATACATCCTCCCTCTTTGAGAAATGGATCATACAACACTATGAGTCTATTTGTCGTGCATTATACAATACTAAGTACACACACACACACACACACACACACACACACACATATATATATATATATATATATATATATATATATATATATATATATATATATACAACCAAGCCCACATTGCTACGTATTTCACACTAGGCTTTGATACTCTTTGATACTTCTCCATATCGTGTGACATAAAACTGGGAATTAGATTTAGCAACTGGAACTATCTCTGCAAAATGTTTGACCTGTGGAATGTCTGGAACATTTTCTGGAATGGAATCAGAATTTTGAACACATTTTTGTATGGGAACAGTATCTGATTCACTCTTAGATTTGAAGTCTGCATCACAGAAACAATGTTGTGATGGTGATGATGATTCTGGTACAGGAAGATGATGTCTATGGTTCCTCCTATACTCCACACCCTTGGAGCCTACCAGGTAGGATTTTGGCTCGGCACAGATGCCTGTAATCTGTGCTATTCGATCAAAACCTTTTGTTGTCTGGATTCGCACCATCTCTCCTTCCCTCAATGGATGAAGTAATCTGCTTGATTGGTCATAACTAGATTTCTGGATATTACACTTCTTAAACAATTGAGCCTTGATGGTTTTATTGTCCTTAGGTTTAGGCTTCAATAAACTGGAGGTAATGGGTAGCATAGTTCTAGTTTGCCTGGAAAGTAGTCTTTGAGCAGGTGAGCCAAGAATATTGTCACGGGGTATGTTTCTGAGATTAAGCAAATTCAAGAACACATCATTATTGTCACACTTTGACTTTTCAAGTAACTGCTTTGCACTCTGCACTGCACGTTCAGCTAGACCATTAGACTGAGGATATTCAGGACTACTAGTGACATGTACAAAGACCAATTCTTTTGCAAATTTCTGAAACTGGCTAGAAAATTGAGTACCATTGTCAGAAAGAACTTTGTGTGGACTACCATGAACTGAGAAATGACATTTCAACTTAGTAATAACAGTAGTGGATATTGGGTTAGGTGCTAGATCAATTTCAAACCAATTCAAACAAGAGTCTACCAAAACCAAGTAGTATTGATTGTTCCACTCAAGGATATCAGTTGCAAAGGTTTACCAGGGTAGTTCAGGAACTGGACTTAGCTGAAGTGGTTCTCTTTGCAAATGCAGTCTAGTACTATTGCATACTGAACAAGAATAAGGTACTTTATCAATGTCTTTTGGTAATGAAGGCCAAAATACTAATTATCTCGCTCTTCTCTTAGTAGAGGTGGATCCTGGGTGACCACAATGCAAAATCTGGGTATACTCTTGTTGTAAGGAAGCAGGAAGAACAATTTTAGGACCTTTGAAAATAATGCCATCTTCCATCAACAATTCATCTCTTTAAGGAAAATAGGTTTGCAATTCAGGTGGTACACTAGATTGCTTTAATGGCCATCCAACATTATGGTAGTGATTGAGCTTCTGTAAAATTGGATCAGTCTCAGTGTGTTCTTTTAACTCAAGTCTAGTGTTAGAAAAATTATGCACCGACATCACATCAAAGTTAAAATTCTCTGTGTCAAGCTGTTCTGTGGTATTTCTTGGTGATCTAGATAAGGTATCAGCCAGACAGAGCAATTTCCCTTTCATGTAGACCATTTTGAAATTTTACTTTTGCAATTTGAGCATCATTCTTTGTAATATCACTGGAGCAGAATGCATAGGCTTCTTTAGAATAGTAACTAGAGGCTGGTGGTCACTTTCAATCTGAATAGCTCAACCATAAATATAATCATAAAACTTTGAACATGCAAACACTATTGACAAAAGCTCTTTCTCAATTTGAGCATATTGCATCTCGGTTTAGGTAAGTGTTCTAGATGAATAGGCTACTGTTCTGCCTCTTGAAGTATAACTGTGCCAAGACAAAATTTTTAAACATCACAGGAAAGAGTAACTGGTTTGTTCACATCATAGTATCTTAATGTAAGTGGGGTGGCAATTTTCTGCTTAAGGTCTTCAAATGCCTTGTGGTGAAGTTCCAACCATGACTATGAAAAATTTGTGTATTGGCTCTCTTAAAGGTGCTGTCAACTCACTGAACTCTGGTATAAACTTGCCTAAATAGTTGACAATGCCTAGAAAATGTTGTAGAGCTTGTACATTATCTGGTGCTGACATCTCAAGAATAGCTGTTTGCTTGGTTGGGTCTGGTCTCAAGCCTGTACTCATGAACAAATTACCTATGTAGGTAACTTCTGGAAGTCTGAATTTGCACTTCAGAAGATTGAGCTTTAAGTTCGCTTCACATGCTCTGTCTAGAACTCTCTTTAGGTTTCTGTCATGCTCTGCTTCACCATTGCCTCCAACCAATAAATCATCTACTATTATGGCACAAGGATGACCCAACAAATGTGTTATATTACACGTTGAAAGGCTTCACTTGGAGAATTTATTCCAAATGGCATCCTTAGGAATCTGTATCTGCCAAACAGAGTACCAAAAGTAGTTAGAAATGAAGATCTGCAATCAAGCATAACTTGCCAAAATGAAATATTTGCATCCAAGACAGAGAAAACAGTGGCATTCGGTATTAGAGCTGCAACTTCTTTGACTGAGCACATCAGATGATATGGTCTCTTTAATGCTTTTTTTTCAAATCTCTTAGGTCAATACATGTTGTGATAAAACATCACAGTGGCACCAGGCAAAGGACTTGGTGTCCTCATCGTGCATTTTTGGTGTTTTTTCGATTATCAATACATGTTCTGATTTTGTC
This sequence comes from Protopterus annectens, assembly GCF_019279795.1. Classification (NCBI taxonomy): domain Eukaryota; kingdom Metazoa; phylum Chordata; order Ceratodontiformes; family Protopteridae; genus Protopterus; species Protopterus annectens. The sequence continues at coordinate 1,356,922,673 of NC_056744.1, read as the reverse complement.
TGAGCCTTTTTTGTGAGTTACTACCATGGACGACACCCATTCAGTTGGTTTTGTGACTGGACAAATCACACCTTGCTGCACCATTTTCTCCAAGTGAGCCTTTTTATCCTGCATAGCTATCAGAACTCTTCTTCCTGGTCTGACTGCTGGAGTGACCTTTGGGTCTAACTTTATGGAATACACAACTGGAAGTTTGCCTAACTTGTCATCAAAAACATTAGCATACTCTGAGAAAATGGCTTCAGAAAAAGTAGAACTTGGAACTGCACTTACATGATGAACTTCTTTAGCAAAAGAAAGCAGATTCACTCTCAAACTATCTTTGAGACCCAATAAAGATAGCACTGGTCTTCAGATTACATAGAATAACAAGTTGTAACAGTTTTTGGCCAAATAACATGAAAGCATCACTGAACCTACAGTCTAAATTTCTTCACCTCCATTAGCATCAAGTCTTGCACTACTGGCTACATTGAGTTTTTCATTAATTCTCACTTTACTAAATGTGTCTGCTGATATAACATTACACTTCGAACCAGTGTTTACTTTGAGCTCATTGGATTTTCTATTAATCCGGACAGTACAAAACACTTTGCTCCTTGTTAATAAATTCACTGAATCAAGTCTTTCATCAAGCACTGATACACCATCTACATAGAAAGCTGACTGCTTTAGCTCTACTTAATCAACTTGCTTTTTGTGTGACTTTTTTTACAACTGTGTGAGGCTTTCTTGATTTGTAAAACTTTTGTGACATTGCTGACCAAGTGCTAAGCACTTCTCTCTTTTAGACTCATGATTTGCAACACAATTGTGACAGTTAACAATAAAGCTAGATTTGGGTTTTTCTGATTCATGCTTGTACTGCATTGAGCTTGTTCCCTTCTTAAATTTGCTGGAAAGCCATGTATCTTCCCTGGAAACCCTGTAGCTGCCATGTGCTTGGGTCTGCTTTTGTTTGCCATGTGTTGTATGCTATCTTCATTTGCTCTAGAGCCAACTGAAGCCATGCACATGTCACTCACAAGCATACTTGTGGTGTATTTTCTGTCATCTTATAGATTTGACACATCTCTGTGGCTTTGTTCAACATTAAATCACTGTCATGAAGTAAAATCTTTCACAGTAGCACTGTTAATGCCATACATAAGCCTGTCCTTTATCAACTCATCTTTTAAGTCACCAAAGCAACACATTTTAGCTCTGTTTTTCAGGTCAGTTATATAAGCTGCAAATTTTCCACTTGTTTCTGATCTCTCATGTAAAATAAATGCCTCTCTAATCTAATATTTGTCTGGGGGTTACACATTTCTCTGAACTTGTGCTTCAAACACTCAGGGTCTTCCCTTGATTCAGCATGTACAAAAATATAATGGTTTTCCCCTTTTTCTTCATATATTGCAGGTGCATACACAAATGAACACTCTCTTTCTATGGCCTCTGACCCAGCTGGGTTTAGCAAAATGAATGCCCTGGTGCATGCATCTCTATCTGCATAAGCTGCTTGTATAAAAATATTGCACTCTTGCTCAAATATTCTCCAATTCTATGCAATATTCTGATCAAATACAAGTGGTAGGGGCTTTCGAAATACGTCTGCCATATTAACACATACCAGTGAAGGACTTTGCAAATAAGCACATATACATATGCCAGAAACTTATGCCAGTATTTGTAACTTTGTCCAATGCCTTTGTGCTTTTGAATTTTATACCTCTTGGGCTTTTTGAAATTATACTAATGGACAAACTCATAGTACCTTTGAATAACTGGACTTTGTGAAATAAACTTCTCGGGCACTTTAATACTCTTGTAATATCATTTTGCATTGCTAAAGTCATTTATCAACATTTTAAAAAGAATTTCAAATAACTGCATGATGCGAATAAATTGAACATCTCTTGTCCTAAACTCAATAACATTTTGAAGTAATTGCACTTTGCGAATAACTGCACACAGCACACTGAAATGTCCCCAAAATAGCGGTACCTTGATAGGCAACTCTTTACAGTGCAAGAAACTGTATGTAATGATGGCACTTTGCGAATAGACACACCTAGCACAAGAAACTTTTCAAAATGGCTATGATTTGACTGTATTTCACAAAATAAGAAGAAAACCCACTGGAACCACCACTATTGGTTACAACCTTTTTATTTAACACACAGATAAGTGCTTTCAAGCATTAGCTCTTCATCAGATCTAAAAAAACAGTTAAAGTCAACCATATTTATACAAGCAACAACCAATAAGAATCAATAGCCTAACCTATGCCCCTTCAATAAGGGTTTTAAAGGCATAGAAGCATTTAACCCAGGTATATGGTTAGCTTGCAATTCAGCTGTCCATCTTAACTCAGCTAATTCAGTGCTGTATACAGTGTCACCTCCCCTATACTCACTTGTTGAATATATAATACCATAAACTGAAATCTGTGTTCTTTATTTATTTCAATATGTTGATATAGAGCATTACTTCTCAAACATAATCTGATGTCACTCATATGTTGCAGTATGCATTGTTTTAACATTCTGTTAGTCTTCCCAACATAGAATGCTTGGCATGATATGTATCCAGCTAAATACACCACATTTTTATTTCTACAGTCGGCATGTAATCTAGGTGTATACTTCCTACCTGACACAGAGTGTACAAAGATGTTATTTTCTTTTACATACTGACATGCCTTGCATTTCTTGCATCTAAATGTTCCCAACTTCTTCCTGTGTGTTATGGACCTGTTGGGAAGTATGTTCTTACATAAAATCTGCTTCAGATTTTGACTGTTGGTATAAGCAAATCTGGAGTGGGAACCTACTAATGCTTTCAGTTTATCATCAGTACAGTCATGGTGGCTCCAGTGGGTTTTTTCTAATCCTGTATGGCATATTTTACCAGTGTGGACTTTTACTTCTTCCTTGGCTGCTTTGGATTTGTATTTCACAAAACAGTTGCACTTTGAACACAATAAACTCTTCAAAATACATGCACAGTAATAAGCACACACTGTAAGCACTTTTACATACTTTGAGATACTTTGAATAACTTTAGTTATGCCCTTGATACAATACAATGTTGTAGTTATGCCAAAACATAGCACTTTGCCAAAACACATGCACTCACCTTGCATTATTTTTGCTTAATGTGCCCTTATTATATTCATTTTGCTCATTTAAGCTCTTTTCATGCCCAATGTACTTTTCTTGTGCTCGTTTACTCTAAACATGCCCATTTTGCTTTAAACGCACTCGTTTTGCATTAAACATGTTTGCTTTATCTTTAAACATGCTTATTTTGCTTTACTGTTAAATGTTTCATCAATTTCCTTTATATTAAACATGTTCTTTAGTTAAACTTGTCATGCTTCCACTTGTGTAATAATGTGGTTTGTGCCCATGTAATGCCCCGTTTTGTCTTTTCTCTCAAATACACAGTTTGTGCTACTTCTCATTACCTTGGATTCTTTTCTGGCTCTTTTTGTGCTTGTTTCTCTTGGTTCTACCTTCACTGTCATCTCTGCACCTTATGGCTCTGGACTTTGCTCTCTGTGATCCCAATTCTGACACCATGTTGCTCTCCTATTTTGGACACAATAGAAGAGTCTTCATGAGTTCTGTTCAAGCAGCTTTATTTTATACAAACACATCACTATAGAAGTTTACTGACGTTAACTTAAGTAACTTATATACAAACTAACAACTACCATCATGCTTGTTCTCACTCTGGCTGCTCTTACAAAATGGCACTAGGGATTGCACGGCTCTGGAATTTATATGTGCATGCACAGCCTTGACATGCACCTTAAAGATACAGCACACATCACTTGCACTCTGATCTACAGAGGGTAATCCCTAATGTCAGTTTTTATTTCCTTAACTGTCCCATTACTAATCCTCTTTTCTACTTTCACCCCTTTGTTTTCTTATTTTTTGTATTGTAAAATTTTTCACATCTGGATGGGTTTGCCCATATATCTCTGAAAATATCTTTAGTGCCACTTTTTTGTATTGATTTGTTTTGCTTTCTCCTTTGCATAATTATTGCACCATATTATTTTTTTTTCTTTCCCATATTCATATTTCTTCTTTAGATGTCTGCCACTCTTCCTGTTTCTCCTTACTTTGGGGACTCATTGATCTATCTTTCTGTGACATTACCTATATTAGACTTTCTGCACTATAGCCTACACTTTGTAGATATTCCATAACTTCAGCTTTTGTTTAACTATGACTTTACAAATTGTCTGTTTTACACTCCCCCTTTGTGATCTTATTTTGTGTATTATGAAAGGTTTCATATCTCGATGCCTTTGCCTGTCTTTCTCTTCAAATATCTTTGGAGCTGCTTTTTTGTATTGAATAATTTGGCTTTCTCCTTTGCATAAATATTGTAGCGTATGAGATCTCTCTTTCTTTCTCATGTCCATGTTTATTTTTTATGCCTTTCAAAAATTGCTAGGTTTTCTTCTTTATATTTTTTGTACTTCCTCAGTTGCTTCTTTTTCCAAATGGCCTAAAGTTTCTTTGTCTGCATAATGTTTTTCACGGATCTGTTGTATTAATGAACACAAATTTGCATCTGAAGCTTTTGACAGTTTTTCTTAGGTAAGTATTTTCTTCTCTCTAATTTCTCTCAATCTTTTTGAATACCCTCAATCTAGAAATTCTGGGCTTTTTGCATAATAGTAACAATACATAATTTATTTTTTATCCTCAGTAGTCCACTCTATCAGCTTTTGTGGACTACTACTTCCTTCTACAATGGGGGGATCATCCACCCCTGAGCCTGACCTAACCCAATTGTAGGAATGTTTCTGTGTCTTGACGATTCTACAGTCATTTTTTCCAGTCCTGGAACTAGTGTGCATATGAAGACTGGACACTTTTTTATTCTAGGACTTGTGTACCAAGTTGTCTTTTTTATCTTTCAACCTACATCTGTCTATGTTATATGCTTTATAAAAAAAGTAAAGTTGTGTTAAATCTTACCACAACAGTAGATGTCTTTCACCACTGCAGTATTCGTTACAAGTGGGATTCCTTTCCATGAAGCCCACCATCTGGCCAGTTTACCAAAGTCTACCATTGCTTTAAGGTATGCTAAACATCACCTACACACTCCTTGCATAGTGTAGGGTATAAAGGTGACATTCAGGCGTATCATCCTCAGAACTGATTGTCCTATTAGGAACAGCAGTCCAAGGAAAATCAAGGAGAACCTGTACATCTAGGAAGGAAAAAAATAGGGGGGGTGGAGGAAGGGAGTGAATACTGCACCACTGAAGGCAAGGATATCTACTGCTACGGTAAGATTTTACACAACTGTACTATGTCCTTACATCCACCACTGCAGCATGCATTACAAGTGGGAAAGTGCCAAAGCTCAAGAAGAAACTTGGGAGGAGGAAGCAGCAGCAGAGCCCTCTAAGATTCTCCCTTAGGGTGCAAGAGGTCCTGGGTTCAAATCCTGGACAAACTCTGGATTTTGAACTAAAAGGTACAGTGGATGGTAAAGGTCTTACTCTGTAAATGAGCTGCTTAGTGATTTTAAGAGTTTGATATCCTCCTAGATTTACATACTGTGAAAGTCAACCACTAAACTAAAGAGTTCCTTGGTATAATTGAGAAACAGGGAAAACCTTCATAATGGTTTCCTTGGTCACATGCCTAGTAGCTTCTTGGATGTTGTAATTGTGGCCAAGTGGTTAAGGCGATGGAAGATCTGTTTTACTGCATATCTGTTTAATCTGTACAACTGTTTTTTAGTCTCCTTTTTGTTGTCTGTTAGAGCTAAAGATTTGTTACTGTTTGTGACCTTTGGAGCTTGTAGTAAAATCTTTTGTCTAGAGAGGCCTAGCTGTTTCTTTGTGGGAGGAAGAATCAGTCTATTTTGATCTGGCTAGAAGCATTCCTGCAACACTGTCTTATTTTGATTGGATAATTTGGCTGGTTTCTGTTTCTCTGCCTTTAATAGCCAGTGTTTTAAACCAGTTTGTACTTGTTTGCTCAAGCTGTTCAAAGCTGCAGTGAGATAGGCCTTCTGCCATTTGCTCTGCTGTGATATTGGAAAAAGATAAGTGTTTATTTTCAACTATTTTCTGCATTTCTATTTTACTGCATATCTGTTTAATCTGTGCGACTGCTTTTTAGATCGCACCCAACTGCCCAGCTGCTGTTGTGGGCTTAAAGCTTGGTGGCTTTGAGTTGCCCACCTCTAATATAAAGCTGATACTGGATACTGCCCCAGTCCCATTACATCAACTCATTCTACTCTTTATAGTGAGAACTTTGTAAAGGCCCACCCCTTTAGCTTCTCAACCTTGAATTATCATATCTTCTGTCTCCTGACTATCTACTATAAAAAATAAAAAACAAACTGTACCTCTTCCTACTTCCTTTTGCTGCTTGTACTTAGGAGTTTAACTGCATTACGTTTGTCGTACTTATTACTGCTTGTTGGTAGCCTCATTAATTGAAGACAGTATTCTACTGAATTGCTGCTTTATTTGTGTTGTTTGTTACTGTTGTGATTGTGAGCAACTGTTTTAAAGCAATCCACTGATTGACTATATTTCATTGCTATCTACTGCAGTTTACTGTTTAACTGCATTTTACTGCATTTGGTTGCTGTTTAACTGTATTTTTTCATACTGCGAGTTCTGTTTTGACTATAAGTGATTAATCTGTGCTTCATTGTGAGTTTTTTTTACTGTGTTCTTAACCTTAAAATTGAGTGGGATAGTCTAGATACAGGTCTGCTGCATCCAGAGCTTCAGCTGCATGATTTTAAACCTTTTTAAGGTATTCCAGCTACACATTTTCCCTTACTAGCACTTGTGTTATCATCTAGTAGTACTACTCTTAGACATTCCTCCTTTTAACCTCTTAGCTATTTCAGTTTCTGACAAATATAGATAGACAATTTCCTACATTTTTCTCCTGCCAGTCTGGTTGATATGGGCATCCTGAGACAGTGTAGCAACTGCCTCATGTACATGGACAACCCTCTACTACAACCACCTAGGAACAGAATTTGTGAGAGATGCAAATACATCAAGCACTTGGTGTCATTGCTCTCTCCCCCACAAACCGGTATATCTAGCACTGAGAAGTTTGGCAACATGAACACCAAACCTCAAACATCACACACACCTACACAACACACCCCCACATATGCGGAGGTCCTCAACAAAAGCATACCCAAACAAAAGAGACCTCCAAGGCATAAATGCATGGGAACTCCACTGCACACCACACCACACACCTCACATAGTCCACACACCTGTGTCTCACAGCCACTAAGGCCTAAACATAAACCTAACATATTAGTCATAGGAGACTCCATTGTGAGACACACAGATGTGCCCCTCACCAGGCTGGATAAGGAGAAAGTCACGGTCAGTTGTTTGTCGGGTGCCAGAATTCACCATATTACCAATGCACTCAAGTCTCTCAACAGGTACTGTTGTGACTCTGTCATAGTCCATGTTGCAGCGAAGACTTGAGGCGTACCTCCCTGGACTATATGAAGAGAGACATGCTCGAGCTCGCTGAATATGTGCCCCAGGCAGGTATGTTCCTAGCCTTAAGCAGCATTCTACCATCACCCAGAATGATTCCTCAATACAAACAGAAAATGATTGACTTTAATAATAATTGGCTTAGTTTCTGGTGTCATTCAAGGAGATCCAGTACCTGACAACCTGAGATGACATGATTGACAAACCACGATGCTTTGCCAGAGATAGCCTGCATCTGTCTCCTTTGGGCTTCAGGCTCCTGGCAAAGGCTCTTGCCTCCCCATAGTGCCTTTTTTAGGCAATGCCATGAGGTCAAAACTACCAACATCAAAATTTCATCAAAACGCAAATTAAAGGTCATGCTGCTAAACGTTAGGAGTCTAAACACAAAATTGGACTCATTGCAAGAATTCTCAACCCTGAAAGAAGCTGACATTTGTGCAGTCACATAAACCTGGTTCAGGGCTGCAGCGAGCACCCAAGCCATACCAGGTTATTCATCCTATCATTCATTCAGACCCCAAAATATTGGTAGTAAAACAAAAGGAGGTGGAGTTGCAATATATATAAAAGACATACACACCTCTAGGCTAATCAAACAGTATGATGCACAGGAAACACTTCAGGTGCAGTTAACAATTGACAAGACCCCTATTCAAATAATGGCAAGCTATAGGCCTCCAGCTTTGACTCAAGATGCCCACTCCACCTATTTGGACCTTTTCGAATCTATCAAGATTCAACCCCTTACCCTGATCCTGGGTGACTTCAAATATGCAACCACAGATTAGAGGAAATTCTCATGCCAAAACACAAATACCCAGAGATTCCTTGTGGTTGACACCCCCACAAGAGGTGAAAAATATCTTGGACTCGGTATTAACCAACATGAGTAACCACTGCAGCATCCCTACAGTGTCATCATCACTGGCAAGATCTGATCACAAAGTGGTCACTTTCGAAGTCATCAACTCCCCCAAATCCCCTCCCCCAGCTAGGATCAAAGAAAAAGACTTCTCCAAATCTAATTACAACCTCCTGAGGGAAGGCATAAACAGCATCACAGCCCCTCTAACTCCATTGGAGCCAGAACATATGTCCAAACCTCCACCAAAGTACTATATGAGCATTTATATACCTGCATGGAACCAGGAATACCAGACAGGACAAAATCATCCTCCTCAAGGAAGAGTAAACCTGTCTGGTGGACATCTACAATAAATCAACTCTATAATAAAAGGAAAAAAATTGCTGTCCAGGACCAAGAAGAAGCAGGTGCCTAATTGGAAGCAATCTATCCTTAGCCTGAACAAGCAAATAAGAGCACTAGTGAAATCTTCCAAAGCAAACTTTGAGTTCAAACTGGCCACATCTACTATAGACAATCATAAGGGCTTCTTCACATATGTCCGCAATCTCAAGGGAAGCACCCAGATATGTACAGAACTGGTGATCAAAGACACCACACACAAACGCTGAAGATATGCCAACCTCCTGACAGACAGGCTCAGTGAAAACTTCACTTCTCTGCCCCCCTATCAGTAAAACAGGATATCCCCAGTACCTGCACCCTCCCCTTATCTCTAGGAAGCAAGTAATCACTGCCCTCTCTAAGGCTAAAAATACAACCTCCATGGGACCTGATAACATCCCAGGCTGCATCCTACATGAACTCAGGCAGGAACTTGCAGCACCATTAGGCACTCTATTCAACCAAAGCCTGAGTATCGGCTTCATCCCAGTCGAGTGGAGGACAGCCACTGTCATCCCTTTGCACAAAGGTGGAGCATCCACTGATCCAGGAAATTATATACCCATCATCCTAACTAGCCTGATCTGCAAAGCCATGGAGCGGATTATCATGGACCTCATTAACAAGGACATTGGCAACCTATAGACACTTGATCCCGCACAGTTTGGTTTTGTCAAGGGGAGGTCATGCCTGTTAAATTTGGTAGACTTATTTGGGACAGTCACCAAGGCCATAGACGAGGGGAAGATGGTGCACACCATCTACCTTGACCTGGCCAAAGCCTTCAATACTATTCTCCACTCAAGTATAATAGATAAACTCTGTCAACTAGGCATCGATCCATATGTTACCTGATGGGTAGCAAACTAGCTCACTGATAGAACTCACCTATTCAAAATAGGGGAAGCCACCTCTAGTAGTAGACCCATGACAAGAGGTGTACCCCAGTGGTCTGTCTTGGGGCCTCTGCTGTTTGGGATATACTACTCAGAGGTGTAGGCCAAAAGTAGTGATGTTGATAGCCTCCAAGAGGGTCTCTCCCAAACAAATAACTGATGCCAGAAATATGTCCTCAAACTGAATGCCAAAAAATGCATCATCATCCCTTTGAGGGAGAGTGACATCCCACAAATTATCACATTGATAATAAGGTCCTAAGCATGCAATCAGTCACGAGGGACTTGGGCACCCAGCAAACTGACTTTTGACCACCATATTTCCACTTTTGTGTGGAAAGCTTTCTACATGGCCCACCTCATTAGTAAAGGTATCTCATCCAGGGACAAGGTGGTCATAACATCCCTGTATTCTTCCCTTATAAGACCCATTAGTGAGTGCAGTGCCCCTTTTGGCATGTACCTCACAAAGCACATGCAGCAGCTGGACAGACCACAGAGGTTCCTCACCTGGTGAACCCAGGACCTCAAACATCTACCCTACACAGATAGGCTAAAAACCCTGTTCCTCTACTCAGTCTCATACAAACTCCTCAGAAGTGACCTCTGTCTGGCATACAAAGCAATCTCAGACCCTGCCCTGATGGGACTGTTGCATATCCGCAAGTCAAGCTCCACTCAAGTAACCCACATGCATGACCTCAAAGTGGTCTGTGACATCAACAGAACTTGTTGGCAGAACAGATTTGTATCCCAGAGACTCCCCTTTTGTGGAATAGACTTCCTCTCCATGTAAAGCAGAGTACCTCATTAACCCTTTTTAAGCTGGATAACTGGATGGGGAACAGAATATATACCCCTGGGAATCTACATATGTTCCTGCTGGACAGTGGCATAGCATGCTGACTTACTGGAACATGGGCTAAATTCTTGGAGAGGCTTGTAAGGTCCTCAGGGCCAATAGCTTAGTAACTTCCTATGATCCTATGAATGGCATTGGCAAAACCAGCCCTAGCTCAGGAGCTACAATCCAACTGGTAATGTTTGGTAAAGGTATGCACAGAAGTCCAGGTAGCAGCTTCAAGAATAGAATTAGCATCTAAGCCTTTGAAAAAAAGCACCAGAAGAAGCCACAGCACTAATAGAAGGAGCCTTTACAGAAGAAGGAAGACTCTCTCACCATGAAAATTGTAACAAAAGGAAATAGCCTGTGAAATCCAAGTGGAAGTAGTTTGCTTGGAAACAGCCTAACCTAAAGACCTAGGATGAAAGGAAACAAATAACTGGTCAGATATTCTCATAGCATTAGTTTTATCAAAATAAAATATGAGCCGTCTATGCACATATAAGGAATGCAACACCCTCTCACTGTCAGATTGCGGAGAGGGGAAAAGTAGGCAAATTAATAGACTGATTAAGTGGCAACTCATTAACCACCTTGGGCACGAAAGAAGCATTAGTATGCAAGGACACCCTGTCCTCATGAAATATCAAAAAGATGGACAAGCCATAACGGCTTGCAACTCAGATACCCATCTGGCAGAAGTAAGAGCTAACAAAGAACTGTCTTCCAGGAACAATGTTGCAAGGAAGCTGAAACAGCAGGCTCAAAGGGAGCCTGAGTCAATTTTTTCAGAATGAAATTAAGATCCCAGGCAGGAGGACAGGCTTCCTGGGAGGCCTAATATTAAGGACATATTTAGAAAGTTGCTTAGCCTCAAATCTAGAAGCTAACGGGGGAGTTAAAGGCAGACAAGCAGAAAAAGCTGATAAGTGGACCTTAATAGAAGAATAGGCCAAACCAGCACTGAGCAACTCACACAAATAAGAGAGAACCAAAGGAACATCCACAGAAAGTGAGTCCAAGCCATGAGAAAGACACACTGAACAGAAAATCTCTTCCATTTAGACAAGTAGGATTCCTTAGTAGTAGGTTCCTGGCCTCCTGCAGGACTTGCAGCATGTCCTCAGAAAAAAAATGTCTATATTATAACTCTTCGAATGTTATAACATCGAACCCAAAACCATGAAAGCTGAAAACTCCAAAGACTGAGAGCAGAGATTTTTTTCCCCTGGGAAAAAAAAATCACTGTTCCAGTACAAAACACGAAACACACAATCACTACAAACTGTTTCTAATGTGGGGGGCTTTGCCCCCTACACCCCCTAATATGGGGGTTGTGCCCCCCCCCACAGCCCCATACTTAAATATACCAACTCAGAGATCGCACCACAGTGGAGGAAACAGCAAAGCTGCGGAAATGGACCATCAAATTCTTTCCCTGGGAAATAATTCGATGTTCCGCGGCTTCGATATTATCAGTCTTTGAGGTTTCCAGTTCGATGTTATAACATTCAAAGTTTTGAGACTTTGATGTTATAATATAGACCCAGAAAAAAGGTGTCTATGACAGACCAAAACCCTGTCACCCACAGTGTCAGTTGAAGAATGGACAGGTGGGGATGGATGAGAGACCCACTGTCTTGTGTGAGGAGATCCACCCTGTGAGGTAACTTGTGATGATTGCCCTTGGCTAGATGCAGACGTAGAGGGAACCAGTGCTGTCACAGCCAAAAGGACATCACCAACAAGATTTTGGGAGCATCCTGTTGAATCTGACTCTCAGAATGAGAGGAAGGGGAGGGAATGCATAAAGAAACATCCCCTTGCAATAAAATGAGATGGCATCCACCTTCCCTACCAGAGGACCTGGGACTCTGGCACAAAACAGAGGTAGTTGTCTGTTCAGAGAGGAGGCAAAATACTACTTGAGGAGTACCCCACTGGTGAACAATGTCCAGAAACACATCCCTGTGAAGTATCCATTCATGGGATTGAGTGAAGAACCTGCTCAGATTGTCTGCCACAACATTTTGATCTGAAGGAGTATAAACTGCCTTAACAGTCACTTGATATTGGATAGCCAGATCCCATACCAGAAGTGCCAGATGGCAAAGATGATAAGATCTTGTACCCCACTGCTTGTTGAAATACCACATGACTGTGGTACTGTCTGTGAATACCTTGAGAGGACCCAGAGAGAAGAGAGGATGAAAGGTCTAAAGAATCAGCATAAGAGCCCTCATCTCTTTGATGTTGATGTGCTCCTTCTGCTGACAAGGTGACCACACTCCCTGAGTCCTCAGGGAGCCAAACATTGCTCCCCATCCCACATCTGAAGTGTCTGTGAACATATCCTTAGAGGGAAGAAGAGGATGAAAAGGGAGCCCTGGATTCAGAGACAACTGCTGAATCCACCACAGAAGGTCATTCTTGAGACAAGAGAGAAGAGGAATGGGAAAGTTTAGAGGATACACATGATGAAGCCACACTGACTTCAGAAACCACTGGAACTTTCTCATGTGGAGTTTGGCCAGAGGGAGCATTGGAATGGTGGAAACCATGAATCCCAGAGCTCTCAGAAACTCCCTGGCTGTAATGGAGTCCAGGAGATGAAGAATTTGAAAGAAAGAAATGAGAGTGAATGCCTTTGGAGGAGGCAAGGATGCCAGCATTGGCACTGTTTGAATCCTGCAACCCAGAAAGACATAATCCTGAGAAGGAGCCAGGGAAGACTTTTATAAGTTTATTGTGAACCCCAGGTGCTGAAGAAGAGAACTGGTAAAATGATTTTGCAAAAGGATCTCTGGAGAAGATGCCTGAATCAGCAGGTCACCCAAATAAGGAAAGATTTGGATCCCTTAAAGCTTTCAAAAGGCAATCACAGGAGTGAGGCATTTGGTGAATACTCTTGAGGCAGTAGAAAGGCCAAAGGGCAAAGCACAGAACTGAAAATGCCAGGAAGCAACAGAGAAATGGAAACATCTCCTGAAAACAGGATGGATTGGAATATGGAAATAAGCATCCTTGAGGTCCAGAGACACCAGAAAGGCCTGAGGGAGTAAGAGAGGAAAAAGGGACTGAAGGGACGACATCTGAAAGGAAAGCACCTTCAGAAAGGTGTTTAGATGGGAAAGGTCTAGAATAGGTTTCCAAGTACCTTCTTTTCTGGGCACTAGAAACATTCTTGAATAAAACCCTTTCCCTCTTTGGGACACAGGCACCTCATGAATAGTACGCTGAGACAAGAGGCCTTGAAGAACCTCTGGAAAAAAGGAAGTTGTTCCTGATGAGGCTGAGGAATGCTTATAAAAGGAGGGTAGAAATCCAGACCTGCCGAATGAGTGACAGAACTCAAGAATCCTGGGTGATTCAGAGCCAAACAGAAAGAGGAAGAGGAATGTGGCTGGGAACAGGTGTATAGACAGCACCTGGTTTGTCAGGAAAGGAAAGCTTAAGAATCCCTGCAGTCTGAGTGGCCTTAGCAGGAGTCTATTTATTACCCTTTTTACCTTCAGAAGGAGGGCAAGATAGCCTATGAACAAAGGCTGGCTTAGAAGGGTAGTTTTGCTGAAATTTAGGCACAGGAGAAACAAAGTCAGGTTTAAGCTCCTGTAAAGCCTTCCCCTTTTCCTGAAGAGACTTAAATAAACCAGTAGCCATTTCACCAAACAAAAGTTTATTATCCAGAGGAGCATCCATCAACTTAGCCTTAATATCACCAGGCAAAGGTTGAAGCCTGTTAGAAAAATATGAATTAACATATGTGTGCAATGCTCATTTTAATAAGGGAAGATTAACACATTTTTATTCTATATGCAGCATTAGTTTTATTTGAAACTGAAAATATGCTTTTCTGAAATTGTGCTTTCTGACACTGCAAGATGCACTCTGACCTAGTTTGCTAGCACAGCAAAATACGTTTATGCCTTGGAAATGTACTGGAAAGCAGGTGATTTTCTGCTAGGTCAGGAAATTAAAAGGAGAATAATAATTTCTGTAGATCCATTCATTATAGACAATAAGCTCTGTTCGAGTTGATGAAAAAGTGCACAAGCTGCAAGAAAGTTAGATATAAAGAACAATAAACTGTTTCAGAAATCTGTACTTGCATTGTGCTTGAATTAGCCATAGTACCTAGACTTGTAACATCACATAGCAAGAAAGTTATAATTGACCGGTGGTCATCCAGGCCATCCTGTTTACTGAAAAAATCTTTTTTAAACTTTGAAGAGTCAGCCAGAAATGTGAGAAATATCTGTAAAATAACAGAATTGTGAACTGGTGATCTGCTACATCAGTCGTAGTGGGCAATGTCTTGAAAGAAAGGTATAATAACTGTGACACTTCCTGATTTAGTCAGACAAACTCTGTAACTGCATTTTTTGTCTCCTTGCGCAAGAATAAAGTTACCTGAACTGAACCTTATGCTTTTGGTCTTTTTAAATTATTTTTCTCTAACATTTTTTTGGTCCTTTGGAGCCAGAAACCCTCATTTAGCCTGGGATCGGATGGGCCAGGTGGCATGAAACTGCACAGGGAAGATACCACATCGGATCTTCTTCATTGAAAGACCTCCGACTGAATTGTCGTGCAAAAGAGGCCAGTCACTTTTCTGATCTACGACTGAAGGCGGGTTCCATTTGAACAGTGAGTGACCAATCGCTGAGGCTCAGGTAAGGTGAATCTACTTTTTTCTGTTTTAGATCAGGGACTTGATTGTATTTGTTCTGTGAGAATTTTTAAAAATTCAGGGACAGAAATAGTGCTATCTTGTCATAGATCAGGGAAACAGAATAAGTAGGCAGGTAGTCTGAAGAGACTGTAAACACTTGGTGGTACCACATTAAAAATAAAAGGGTTACATAACATTTAAAAAGGTTAGAACAAAATGGGTAATACGTGCACAAAAACGAAAAGAACCCAAAGCCCACCATTAATCGAAGACGCAAAATATATGCAATCACAGCGTGCCAACAATGTTAAATATTATACTAAATGGGTTAATAAATATGAATTTGATGGGAAACTAGAAAGATCCTCGCTTATCAAACTTATTAGACAGCTAAAAACCAAATCTAAAGGTCGGGTTAAAAAACAGCGTAAATTAGGAGTTCCTCGGGCACACAAGTGGATTGAGGAAGCAAACCAAAGAGAACAAAAGAATAAAAATTCAAAAGCAATGTTTCTAGACAAAGAGGATAATAACTTGGTTATAGCATCGGCCCCTCCGACCACTCCAGTTTCAGTTCCCTTACCAGTTCCCTTACCGGAATATGAAGCAAAAGAACAAACTGACCCACCTCCACGATATCCAGTTGTTCCTATAAAACCACTACTGTTTGTTAGAGATCCTATCGAGACTAGGTCTCGAACACGTAATTTAAAAGGGGATATTGAATTATATCAAATGAATGGAAATTCACGGGCTATGAGTGAAGAAGAGATATGCCCACTCATAGAAGTACCAAATCCTCAGGCAGGACAAGAAGGGCAGAACCCAACTCTCTTAGTATACAGACCGTGGACACTGGAAGACATCCGGAAAGCCACAGAGGGAATTCCCCATCCAAAAGTTAATTTTAGAAAGTTCTTAGAAGATTTACAGGGCATGAGATTAAGTTATCACTTAAACGGAGAGGAAGTAGAAAAAGTAGTCAGACAAATAGTAGGTCCAGATTGGTACATGATCAGTGGCAACTGGAATCCCCATGACGCTGCACTTAGGCCCCTCCCACATAGCAGCGCAGAACTAGATAACAAAGTGAAAGGTCTGACAGACCGAATTTCTGAGAAATGGAAGCCTAGGGCAGACTGGACTTGCATTAATCAATGCATCCAACAAGAAAGTGAAACTGTTGATAGATATGTTTCCAGATTATTGGAATGTTTTAACAATCACTGTGGAATGCAAGTGCCTGAAGATCAGACAGCAGTTAAAGAATGCATTTTTGAAAGGCAGTATTGCACCCATAAGTAGTTTTATTACTAAACACATGGTAGACCATCATACAAGCAGATTACAATCACTGCTTGAATATGCTAGACATGCCGAAAGGCATTTTAACAACAAAAAGAAAAAGAAAGCCCAAGTATTTGCTGTGGAAGATGGAGAGGTTTATTTAGTACAGTCCGGACAAAAGGGCAAAAAAAATGCCCAGGGAAACAAACAATCCGATCAGCGATCAGAGGACTTTGAAGGGAGAAAGAAAAGAGGTGAGTGCTTCAAATGTGGGAAAAAAGGACACATGGCAAGGGATTGCAGGAAAAATAAGAAGGCAGCAGTGGAAGACAAAAACGATGAGGGTGAGGACTGACTATATGAAAGTCAAGAATCACTAGATAAGAATAATAGAGAAAAGACAAATGACAATGTGATAGAAGGAGCAGAGAATGTGATAACAGAGGAAGTGCAGGAAGCTACCAATAGTGAAGAAAACAAAATATTAGACCTAGCCTTACTGAGCTTAGAGCTCTATTTGGCTGACACAAAACCAGAAGTGACACTGCTAGTAGAAGGGAGGGAAGTCAAATTCTTGTGTGATTCAGGGGCACCACGAACCCTGGTACACCCCTCCAAACTACCAGAAAATTCAGAATCACATGACTTTATACTAGTAAAAGCTAATGGACTGCTGTATCGGGAGCCTCTCTCCCATAACATTACAATAACAGATCCTGTTTCAGGATTAACCGAGAAAAGCAAAATTGTTGTTTCTGCAAAATGCCCAGTGAACCTTTTGGGCAGAGATCTTATGCAACTATTAGGCATAGCAGTAGTTCCAACCATGCAGGGTATGGAAGCACAGCGACAAACTAATACCTTTGCAGTGCAAACGGAAGATGAGACATTTTACTGGTACAGCCAGGACTTAGTTACGACTGGCCCTGGAGCAGTAACTGAAGAGTTAATGAATGTAGCTATCAGTAAGTTCCCCACCCTTTGCATTGACATACAACACCTGTTGCACTGTACTCTGTATTATTGTAATACACCAGGACCTGACAAAGAATATGAACAAGAATTGTTTAAAAATCATGCAAACAGATTAGTACTGTGTAATCTGTACTGGGACATGAAAGGGAACAGTGTAGTTAGCTGTTCATTACCCCAGGAGTTCTTTTCACTTTACAAATCAAATCTAATACCGCATGTTAGTTTAACTAAGGAGGAAGATTTAAAATGGATAGACCTAGGAGAAAAAGTCACAAAATGGGAAAAATAGACAGAATCAGAACTGTCAGAACAGGGAATACAAAGACAGAAACTGAACTGGATAACACAAACACATCCAGCTGTACACTTGCAGTCCAGCAAAGACAGCTGAGAAGCCCTCTTATTAAAAGAGGAAGAAAAAGCTTTGCTAGACATACCAGAAACTCTCTGGTCAACAGGAAAGTCAGATGTAGGACTTATTCACACAGCAGGACCAGTTACTATCACACCAAAGTCAGCATTTAGACCACAGAAGAGACAGTACCCCTTGAGAAAAGATGCAGAAGCAGGTATTAAACCTATCATAGCAGCTTTGCTTAAGAAAGGAATACTGGTGGAATCTCCTGATTTGCCATGTAACACACCCTTATTCCCAGTTAGAAAAGCAAATGGAGAATGGCTTATGGTCCAAGATTTACAAGCTGTAAATGACGCAGTAATACCAAGAGCACCTACGGTGCCAGATCCACATACCTTGTTTAATGATTTAAAACCTCAACAGAAGTACTTTTCTGTGGTAGATATCAGCAATGCGTTTTTTTCGATACTGATACACCCTGACAGCCAGTATTGCTTTGCATTTACATTTCAGGGGAAGCAGTATACATATACGCGACTACCACAGGGCTATAGTGAAAGCCCAATGATATTCTCACAAGAGATGGCAAGTAATTTAGCGGGATTTATCCCACCGAGAGGTAGTCAAATTTTACTTTATGTTGATGACATCCTGCTGGCTGCCCCTACCCAGCAAGATTGTAAGGAAGATACTATAGAATTATTAAAATTTCTAGCAGTTGAAGGACACAAATTAAGCAAAAATAAATTGCAGCTTTGGAGAAAACAAGTGAAATACCTTGGATATGTAATATCCAAAGATGGCAGAACATTAGATGAGGACAGAAAAGTAGTGATCTTACAAGCACCAAAACCCACAACCAAGAAGGAAATGATGTCCTTCCTGGGTACGACTAATTTTTGTTGGAGCTGGATCCCAAACTATGCTTTGGAATCTGCACCTTTAACCGACCTGATTTTTAAGAAGCCCATGGCAGCACAAGATTTAATACAGTGGACACCAGAAGCAGAATTAACTTTCTGCAAGCTGAAACAATTGATAGCATCATCATTAGTTTTAGATTACCAAATTATCACAAACGTTTTTTCCAAACTGTAGATTGCAAGCAAGGTTATATGACATCAGTATTGACTCAACAGCATGGGGACAAACAACGCCCCATTGCTTATTATTCATCACAACTGGACCCAGTGGTGCGGTCTCTACCCCACTGTGTACAAGCAGTAGTTGCAGCTGCAATGGCAGTGCAGGCTTCAGCCTCAGTATTGTTATTCCACCCTCTCACATTGAGAGTGCCTCATGCAGTCGCAATCATTTTACTGCAAGAAAAAGTAGCATATCTTTCCCCTGCTAGGCATCTTTCTTGTATGACTATATTGCTGAGCCAACCTCACATGGCAATTGAACGATGTACTACTTTGAATCCGTCTACCTTGCTCCCAACTCCTGTGGATGGCACACCCCATAACTGCCTGCAGGTAATTGAGCAAAAGACACTGCCTAGAAAAGACCTCATGGATGTTCCCTTGGATGATGCCGAGGTGACATATTACTTGGATGGCTCATGCAAAAGGAGACCTACAGGACAGAGCCTAACAGGTTATGCAGTAGTTTCTGATACTGAGATTGTAGAAGCAAAACCTCTACCACATAACTTATCTGCACAAGCAGCAAAGTTGATTGCCTTGACACGGGCATGTACCTTAGCAAAGGGTAAAAGCGTAAACATTTTTACAGACAGCCAGTATGCTTTTTCTGCTGTACATGTTTTTGCACAACAGTGGAAGAATCGAGGAATGGTGACATCTACTGGCAAACTGATTAACCATGCACAGTTTATTTTAGATTTGTTAGATTCTATTCAGTTGCCTCAGAAAGTAGCTATTTGTAAATGCATAGCTCATACAAAACAACAAGATAGGATTTCAAAAGGCAATGCGAGAGCTGACACAGCTGCAAAGCAAGCAGCCTCAGAAGCATTTCTTTTGAATGAGGAATTACAAGCTTCTGAGATTTTAGACTTGGAAATGTTGAAAACAATGCAGACACTTACTACACAGGCTGAAAAACAAAAATGGAAAAGACGAGTAGCAATTCTCAAGGAAAAGGTACATCTCCAAAGAGGGAAATCCAATATTACCATCTAATTTATTTAGATATGCAGCTTTGTTGAGCCATGGGCAGTGCCATGTCTCAACAGGGGGGATGGTACAGTTAGTGAATCGGGTGTTCGCTACGTATGGGTTTACAAACTACTCTAAAAAATTTTGCCTGTCATGTCACACTTGTAATAAACATCATGCACAGGGGGCATTAAAGCCCAAGCAAGGGAGTTTCCCTAGACCACCATATCCATTTCATACTATCTGTATGGATTTCATAGAACTTAGCAAATGTGAAAACAAAAAGTACTGCCTTGTCATTGTGGATATGTTCTCCAAATGGGTGGAGGCCTTTCCGACTAGTAAACCAGATGCAGCCACTGTTGCAAAGACCCTAGTTAAAGAAATTATTCATAGATTTGGCATACCGGAAAGGATCTACAGGGACAATGGTACACATTTCTTTAACCAAGCTATACAACAGTTAAGTCAGTATTTTGGGATTTCTTTAAAACATCACTGTGCATATCACCCTCAATCTGCAGGATTGGTAGAGAGGCACAATGGAGTTTTAAAGAATAAGCTTAAGAAACTTATAGTAGAAACACAAAAGAACTGGGTGTACTGTTTGCCCCTGGCACTGTTGAGCATGAGAACTGTTCTGAATGCAAAAGGACTGACACCTTTCGAAAAGATTTTTGGAAGAGCTTATTATATACCTCAGTGGAAACCTCTCATGCCTGCAGACCAGGAAGCAGATTGGACACTTGCAGATTACATGAGGAATATACTAAATAACAAACATCTTTTACAGTTTAATTCTGTAATTCTGTTTCAGATAAAGACCAACCTAACCCATTCGAAGTAGCAGTAGCCCCAGGCACTTGGGTCTGGGTGAAGACAATCAAAAAGAAGAATTGGACGACACCAAAGTGGGAAGGTCCGTATCAAGAACTGCTGAGCACACCCACAGCAGTCAAGATTGTGGAACGTTCATCTTGGATTCATTTGACACACTGTAAACTAGTCAAAAACTTTGAACTTGATAAAACTCTTGCTAACACACAGCAGCAGTAAAATGATGACAAGACCTAGAGACAATAGAAATACTGAACGATTTCAGCAGTATATTCAGCAGTGTTGCATAATCATATTAATAACTGCATTAGTGACAATGTTCCTTTTACTGTGGCTTTTGCTGTGGCCCTTCTTTTCTTCAGCCACACCAGCTAGACTGAACAAACGTGATTCAACACTCATAGACTGGCATCTGAACTTTAACACTTACCAAGCAATCAAATATGTGTATGCTCAGACTTTTAATATTTCAAATTGTTTGATTTGCACAGCTATACCAACAGCATACGGGGGATTATTGATGGCTGCTGTCCCCCTAGGGGTCAATGAGACCTGGGAAAACTTGATTTTTGAGACTACACCTGTGAAATCTAGAGACAAAATTGCATTATTTCTACCTGTTACACAAACAGGAATTGTATGTTTTTTTTTTAAGAATGACATGATTCAAGTAGGTTGGAGTAAATGTAATGCAACTGTTTCTTATAAATGTTATATTAAACCTAAAATGCTAAAAATACAGAGACAATTTGTGATGCAGATTATGACTCATACTTTGAGTCCTTGCATAAAACTGTCAGTGATATACAACATAATCCTGTTCTTTTAAAGCAACTGTCTATTATAGATAAGAAAATGTTTCATGCAGGGAAGGTGTATATCAATACTAAGGTAGAAAACTGTTATTTCATATGTGGGAAAAAAGCATACAAATGGTTGCCTGAGAATTGGTCCGGCAGTTGTTTTTTGGGTTACCTGGTCCCGGCCATATGACACACTACAGCTTTGCCTCATGGGAGAATTCGAAACATCAGAGATGTCGCAAAGAAACCTGAAAATCCAATCAAGAAACCTGAGAATCCAGTGGGACAGATCATAGCAGGCTGGAGGAACCATAACTCCGTGAAAGACAAAAGTAAATTAGCACACATGGACTTGAGTGACACTATCATATCCTGGGCTGGCATAGCCCCTGCATATGGTGCAGTTAAATCAATTTGGGAACTGAGAAAGCTATCCAAACATCTCGAGGTCATGAGCAATGCAACTTTTTCTGCTCTTGAATTAATGACTGATGAACTGAATGCAATGAGAACTGTGGTGCTTCAAAACCGCATGGCTCTTGACTTCACCCTAGCGGCGAGAGGTGGTATGTGCGCTTTAATCAAAGACAAGTGTTGTTCGTTCAGTCCCGACAATAAGCACGAAATTAATGATCATTTGGAAGTGATCCAACAAGTGTCAGACATGACCGGGCTAGGCCCAAACCCACTGATGGACATTTTCCAGAATTTGTTTGGGGGGTGGGGTTCCATCCTAATGAACATCCTGATTGCCATTTGTGTGGGATTACTATTGTTAGGAGCATGCATTTGCTGTGGAATTCCCTGCATGAAAAAATTAATCAAAGATTTTATAGACATGTCAGTTTCTGAGACTTTGTATCAAAGTACTGAAACTGAAGAACTGTTGAAAAAGGAAACACTTTCATAAGTTTAAACTGAACGACTCTCTTAGCTGCAAATCCTCAAAAGAAGAGGTTAGGAGAAGAAACAAACTGTTTATGCTTTTGAAATAGAATAAAAAGTATTAACAGGGGGGAAATGTTAGAAAAATATGTATTAACATATGTGTGCAATGCTTATTTTAAAAAGGGAAGATTAACACGTTTTTTATTCTATATGCAGCATTAGTTTTATTTGAAACTGAAAATATGCTTTTCTGAAATTGTGCTTTCTGACACTGCAAGATGTACTCTGACCTAGTTTGCTATCACAGCAAAATACATGTTTATGCCTTGGAAATGTACTGGAAAGCAGGTGATTTTCTGCTAGGTCAGGAAATTAAAAGGAGAATAATAATAATTTCTGTAGATCCATTCATTATGGACAATAAGCTCTGTTCGTGTTGATGAAAAAGTGCACAAGCTGCAAGATAGTTAGATACTATGAGCAATAAACTGCTTCAGAAATCTGTACTTGCATTGTGCTTAAATTAGCCATAGTACTTAGACTTGTAACATCACATAGCAAGAAAGTTATAATTGACCGGTGGTCGTCAAGGCCAT
The DNA here is from genome assembly GCF_019279795.1 of Protopterus annectens. NCBI lineage: Eukaryota > Metazoa > Chordata > Ceratodontiformes > Protopteridae > Protopterus > Protopterus annectens. Next base: position 1,356,899,623 of record NC_056744.1, on the reverse strand, counting down.
CCTGTTTACTGAAATAATCTTTTTTAAACTTTGAAGAGTCAGCTAGAAATGTGAGAAATATCTGTAAAATAACAGAATTGTGAACTGGTGATCTGCTATGTCAGTCGTAGTGGGCAATGTCTTGAAAGAAAGGTATAATAACTGTAGCACTTCCTGATTTAGTCAGGCAAACTCTGTAACTGCATTTTTTGTCTCCTTGCGCAAGAATAAAGATACCTGAACTGAACCTTATGCTTTTGGTCTTTTTAAAGTATTTTTCTCTAACAAAGCCTAAGCCAAGAGTATCTCCTTAGAACTGAACCAGAACCAGCAGCCCTAGAAAAGGCATCTGCTGTTTCATAACTACATTTGAAAGACTGAGGAGCTACCTGAGAGTAAGTACCAAGCAAGGAAAGAGCAGAAGATTTATCCTCAGAGCCTGCAAGATCAGAAAGAAGCTGACAACCCTGAGAAAGAAGAGCCAAGACATACATAGAGATATGGGTCTGATAATTAATAGCCCTAAAAGCTAGGGTAGCTGAAGTATAAACTTTCTTACCCAGCCTATCCATGGTTCTACTATCCTTGTCAGGCAGTATCTTGAATGAAGAAAGCAATTGAGATGGCCTATCAGAGGCTACAGACATCACAGTGGGGTCAGCAGTGGACATTTAAACAAAAAGGAACAATCCTCAGGCACTCTATAAAACCTATCAGACTTCTTGGGAGCAGGGGGGCAGAGAATCTGTTGCTTTAGAGGCACTGGAAAAAACATCCAATAAAGCAGCCAGGACAGGAGGAATGGTGGCAGGTTTAAGAAATTCCATCTGCAGTAACTCACAGTGCCTCTTATGGATATCCAAAACCTGGGCACAATCCCACTTAAAAACATCCATCATCCTAGAGATTGTGCCCCAAAGAAAATTTCCTCAAAAGGATTATCTAGTGTATGAGAGTCCTCCTCCTCAGACCTGCAGTGTAAAGGAGAAGGAATCTAGGTAGAATAAGCAAGTGCTTCATCATCAGAATCCACCTCTTCCTCAGAAGAGTTCAATACTCTGGGCCTTTTAGGGAAAGAAGAGGACCAAGGAGGATGAGGAACCGAAACTGCTTGAGGAGGTCTTAATGACAGTAAAGGTCTACACAACCCCTAAGTAAAGGCCTGTCCCTCACTTTGTGGATCCCTATTTGCAGAAGAAACATGATTAGTTTTCTGTTTCTTTTTTTAAAGGGACATCCATCCTAGAAACCTGAGAAGGCCCAGACTCAGGATGGCATTCCACAACTGTAGTAAGAACCTCTTCCCTAAAGAGAAACTGTGGAATCCCTCTAGACCCCTTGGAAAGAGTCAACCTTGGTTCCTTTTGAAGGCCCGAAATGGATACCTGCAATGCCTTGATGGACATGCTGCCCACCATCCTCACCAGCCTCCAACCCAGACATGGTAGAGGAATCTGACAAAACAACTGGGTGAGCCTCCAGATTCATAATAACCCCAGGAGAAACTCCTGGCAGAAGATTCTGGTCTTACCTTATGCACATTCTTTTTCCTTGACAGCTAGCCTTCTGGGTAGGAAGTTACAGCCATAGTATCTTTAGCAAGAAGCTTAAGATGCTGGTTCTCAAGATATGATGAAAGGAAAGAAAGCCTACTATGAAGTTTTAGGAACAAACACCTGACAAACTGAACAAGATGCATGGCCGTGAGCAGCACCTAGACAAAAAAGACACTTATCGTGGTGGTCTTTATGGGGAAGTAGTCTCCCACATTGGAATTTACCCTTCCTGGATAACATTAATCCCAAACAACACAAAACAATAAAAAAAAAACAACTAGGTACTTATCTGTGATAGTGAGGACTTCACCAAACAGGAGTAATCATGAGAAAGCCAACCAACAGAAAAATGGCAAAAATGGATTGATGTAACAGAGCGATGGCTAAAGACAGCTTTCAGATTGGTGACAAAGAAGTTCTGAGGATAGTACACTTGAACGTCACCTTTAAGCCCTATGCCATGCAAGGAGTGTGTAGGTGATGTTCAGCATACCTTAAAGCAATGGTAGACTTTGGTAAACTGGACAGATGGTGGGCTTTATAGGTTCATAGGGTCATAGGTGTGTACCAGGCTAATGGCTCTGGAGCCTTTACAAGCCTAGCCTATAGGATTACCCTAACATCATGCCACCCGACATTAGTTCCCAGTGCATCTGTCAAGTAGAGCCACTGGAGTGATCCCTGGGGTGAATTTTCTATTTCCCATCCACTCATCAAGATTTCTCTTGAAAAGGGACAGTGAGGTGCTCTGCTTGACATGTATGGGAAGTCTATTCCATAGCATGGGCAGTCTCTGGGTTTTGAATCTGTCCATCCAGCATGTTCTGTTGATTGTGGTAATGAGGTTGAGGTCCCTGGACTGTGTGGTGCAGAAGGAATGGGATTTCTTTAGCTGTAGCATTTCTAAGTGAGCTGGGTCAGACATGGCTTTGTAAGTCAAGAAGAGATCGCCAATAAGTAGGCAATATGAGACAGAGAATAGTTGGAGTTTTTTGAGTCTGTCCATACAGGACAAATGTTTAAGGCTTAGGATCCTCTTTGTGAGGTACTTTTGTGGCCTCTCCAGTTGTTGCAGGTGTTTAGTGAGGTACATGCCAAATGGAGCATTGTACTCGATGATTGGCCTAATGAGGGAAGAGAAGAGGGAGACAATGACCTCTTTCTTCCTGGATGCAAAACCCTTAGTAATGAGATGTGCCACATAGAAGGACTTTCTGACCACAGTGACAGTGTGGTAGTCAAAAGAGAGGTTGCTGTCACCCTGTGTCCCCAGATCTCTTATAACGCCTTCTGTGTTCAGTGGACTACCATTGATTCATTCATAGAAATTGTGTTTTTCCCAAATGGGATGATGACACATTTTTGGCATTGAGCTTAAGCCCATGGTTCTGACACCAGTCATTGGTCTCAGGGAGACCTTTCTGCAGGATGTTAACATCACTTGGGGAGTTAATAATAGCTCCCAACTTGCAATCGTCTGCAAACTTTGTCAGCCAGAGTCCCTTCGTGTTGGCCTGGACTTCAGAGAAGTAGATACCAAACTGGAGAGGACCCAGAAACGAACCCTGTGGGACTCTACTCATGACTGGTTGACAGTCTGACTTGGAGTCAGCTACTTTCACACCATGGGTTCTCTCTGTGAGCTATTTTGCAACCCACCTAGTGATATAGGGGTTGATGCCTAGCTTAGTGAGTTTTTCTATGATTTCTGGCATTCATGGCAGGGAATCCCACTTGTAATGAATACTGCAGTGGTGAATGTAAGGACATCAGTGTATACATCAGTGTCATACCAAGTAAAGTATGGCTTATTTAAAGAGAACCTCATTACTAACCAGTATACTACCTTTTCCTACATTCCACTATAGCTGATTTTGGTTATTATATGTATTCCTGGATTCAAACATGTTCGTGTTTCACTGATTTTTGAAGAAAACAATTTCATGCATTTGCAACTCCCTAGAAGAAATCCTCATAGGAGGTTACCAGGCTAATGACCCTAGAGTCTTTTTAATTCTAGCCATGCAAGCCCTAATTTTCTTAATTATCAATGCCCAAGGACTAGAATGATTTTGGTATGTGCCTGTGCCTTAGAGCATCTACAAGCTGCTTCTGTGTATAAAGGCCACAGGTGACAAACAGGGATGAATTTATGATTTCCCATCCATTGATCCAAATGTCATTTGAATAGTGTTATAGAAGAGCTCTGTTTCACATAAATGGGGAGTCTCTTCCACAGAAGCGGTAACTGAACATGCACTAGTTCCTCCAAAATATTTTGTTTATGTCACAGGCATGGTTTAGATCCTTAGATCAAGTAATTCTTGTGCTGTTTGTTTTGTGAATGTGTAGCAGATCCATCAGGGATAGATTGGAGAATGCTTTGTAGGTTAGGCATAGACTGACCCTCAGTAGTCTGTAGGAGACTAAATACAGGGAGAAGACTTTGAGGTGGTCCACACAGGACATGTTATTTACACCCAGTATTCTTTTAATGAGGAAGCACCAAGACTGCTATAGTTGTTGCAAATGTCTGGTCAGGTGCATGCTGAAGAGTGCATTGTACTCAATTATTGGTCAATGAGGGCTGAGCATAGTGGGACAATGATCTCTTTAGATCTGGATGCAATGCCATAAGTTATAACTTGCACCACATAAGAAAGATTTTCTCTCCACTGTGGACACACATCGATCAAAGTTCAGGTTACTGTCAAACTGAGTTCTAAAGTCCCTTACCACTGGGTATATTCTTAGAAGAGTGTTATCAATGTTGCAATTTTCAGGGGGGGCTTCATCTTCCCAAAGGGTATAAATATGCATTTTTTGCACTGGGTTGTAGGCTATGGTTCTGGCACCAGTTACTTGGCTCTCAAATCCTCCTCAAGGATATCGATGTCTTTGGAGGAATCAGTCATTGCCCAGCTTGCAGTCATCAGCAACTTTGGTTAGCCAAAGGCCTTCTATATTTGCTGTGACTTCAGAGAAGCCCCTTACAAACAGGAGAGGTCCCAGTACTGAGCTCTGTAGAACACCATTAGTAACAGGCCTATTGGTGGAGGTGGATTCCCACACCCTAACTTTATATGTCCTATCCATGAGCCATTTGACTATCTATTGGGTTACAGAGGGATTTATGCTTAAATTTGTGAGCTTGTCTAGGAAGGGGAGCACAGTGGCACAGCAGATAGTGTTGTCATCTCACAGCAAGAGGGCCCCCAGTTCAATTCTCAGCTAGGGTACCTTCTGTGTGGAGTCTGCATGTCCTACTTATATTTGTGTGGGTTTGTTCTGGATGCTCCAGTTTCCTCCCATATCCCAAAGACATGCAGTAGGTGGGTTGAACACTCTAAATCAGCCAAAGGTGTGAGTCTGTGGTGTAAATAAACTACTGTGGCAGAGCTAGCCCCCTGGCAGTGTAACTCTTGCCTCTAGATGATTTTCACTGTTGAAGTAACACCCAAACCCCACATACATAAATGGGAAAAGGGGGTTGTGGATGGATGGATGGACCCAAGTAAGGAATTCTGTCAAATGTCTTTGCCAGGTTGAGGTAGGCAGTATGCATTATTTTGCCCATCATCCATGGCTCAAGTGGCCTTCTCAAAGTAGTATACTGGGTTTAATAGGTGTGACCAGACCTATCAACCATCCCGAATAACTTGTTTTTTACAGAGTTTTGGGGTCCCAATAATGGGGTGCCACGATTCCCGAGTGGCACCCCATTATTTACAATTTTTCAATCTATTTTTTGGATTTTTGCACTTTTGGAGCTGACGTCATCATGTGCGTGATGACGTCAGCTCCGTCAGCATGCCCCGCGTCTGTTTGAATAATGGGAGGAAGTCATACGGTACTGTTGCTGAATGAATGCACTAGGTGTCTAGGAATGCCGTTGGACAGAACACAGGATTTAACTGCAGAGCTGAGCCCTAGGACTGCCGTTCGGGCAGAACACATGCAGGAGGAGGATTTCTTTACATTTAAAGCCATGCAGAGCTGAGCCAGACAGAAGGTACCGTGTCTTCCCCATTATATATAGAATGGAGAGTTCCTGCAAGATAAGACAAAAGGCTTTTTTAATCCTTTTTAACTAAGGTTTTGACTTAATTGCATACATTTCAGCAGCTTTGGAAGGCCTGAGGTGTCTGATTATGATGTCATTGCAGCCAGGTTTTATCTCTTTTCCTTATTTTTTTTTGCATTATGGATTTAGCACGGAAACATATTTGCTTTAACATTTTTTAAAGAGGTCCCTCACATTTGCAATATTTAAGAAAGTGGTATTGACTGTATCTGCGTCTGTGTTAAAGGTGAGGTATGTTAATTGATTCCAGTTAAATAAATAAGTGCATTTACGAAGTTGATGATAAAGTTAGATAAATTCTGAACTACATTGTAAAGGTGACTAGAGGGCTTTTTATTGTAATTCCTTAGAACATAAATGGGTGTAGTATTTGAGGTTACAATTGGAAGTTTTGCTACAGTGGGTGGTGGCATGTATTAGTTGTGTAAAAGGGTTCAGGGAGTGAATAGCAAATACACTGTGTACCTTATCTCAGTTAATGTTTATGTTACCTAGCATGATTTTGATGTTCAAGTCTGGAGTGAATTTTTTGTGGTGGATTTTAGATAGGTATGTGATTTATTTTGGCTCAGTGGAGTCTACCCATTCAGTATATTAACATTACTGAAACTAGGAATGTTATGTCAGTATTGTTGAATGTGTAAGGTGCCTTTGTAGATGATAACCATTCCTCTCTCTTTTTGGCTTTGCAATCAAAATGAGTTTTAGTGTGTGTGTGTGTAAATGCCCCCAATGGAATACATCTGGTGCTAGAGGTACTCGGGCTCAAACCCTGTACATCGGGTACACGTAAAAAGAGCCTAAAGTCCCTAGTCACCATCACTTGTGAATGTATGCCTCATATTTTTGTTCTGTTCCTCATTAAATCTCTGGTTTTCAGGAGCAGTAAAACAAAACTTTTTATTCTAGCAATTTTCTAAGTTTATAAGATCAGTATTTGAAATGTGTCCTTATTTTTAGAGGTTCATAGGTAGGTACTAGGCTATCGGCCCTGAGGCCTATACAAGCCCAGCCAAAAAGGTACCCTGGCTTTTGCCACCCAAGAAAATTATGTTCCTGTGCCACTGTCAAGCAGAGCCACAGAGGTGATTCCCGGGGTGAATTTCCTATTTCCCATCCAAACATCAAGATATTTCTTGAAGAGTGCTAATGAGGAGCTTTGGTTTATATAGACAGGTAGTTTATTCCAGAGTATGGGAAGTCTCTGGGACAGGAATCTATCCCTCCAGCATTTTCTGTTTATTGTGGTGACAAGGTTTAGGTCTCTAGAGCATTTAGCTTGGAAGGACTGGAATTTCTTTAAGTGGAGCATGTCCAACAGCTCTGTGTTTGACATAGCTTTGTATGTTAGGCAGAGATCACCTCTGAGTAGGCAATATGCGACGGAGTAAATTTGGGGTTGTATTCCCCCATTATTGGTTTTGTTCTGTATTTTTGTGCTAAGAGGTTGACAGCTATGGTGAGAAGTGAGAACTGAATTTACTAAATGATAGCCATTTAAGTTTGTCTTCCTGTCTTTCAGGAAACTGCTGATTTAGCTTAGTGGTATGTTGCTATGACTGTAGTGCACAGGGTTCTGAGTTCAAGACTTGGCAGTGAAATGTATGGTGGCAGTATAACATTTTATGCAAGCACCTTTCCAAAATTATACAAGCAATATTTAAAATGTGTCCCTGGTTTTTGGCCTTTTACCCCCCCCCCCCAATTGAAAATAAGTGCAAGAAGCTGTGCAACATGCCTATGGCTTACACTACTGTGATTCTGTATATATATATATATATATATATATATATATATATATATATATATATATATATATATATATTGTGTGTGTAGAAGTAGACTGTTATCATGGAAATGTTCTGAATAGGGCATTTGTGTCATTATTGGTGCATGCATTTTGCTTCACTGCCTACTGGAAAAAATATTCAAACAATACATTTGAAATGCAATTGTGTGTGGAAGCAGACTTTTATGATGGAAATGTTCTGAATAGGGCAGTTTTGTCATTATTGGTGAATGCATTTTTGTTTCATTGCCTACTGGAAAAATGTTTAAACAATAAATTTAAAATTTGCTCTAACTAAAGTCTAAGAAGTGTGCTGTATTATATAAGGAATATAATTTAATAAAGTCAGGAAGGTGTATCAAAGAACGCATGTATGTTTCTTGTTTTGCGTGCAAGGGGCCTCTGATTTGAAAACAGCCCGAAGGTAATCTGTATCCACCACTGGCCAGATGCATTTTCTTTGGATGTGGTGTGGGTTTCAATGATGTTTCAATGAATGTAAGTTTTAAGGGCAGAGAAGTTTAAATGCCAAGTCTATTTTCATTGTGAGACTGTATTGCTTTGTTTAGCAGATATCTGTTAGTGTTTGTGCATATAAAATGTAAAAAAATAAAATCCAAATAATCATTGTAGAAGTTGAACAGTATGCACACATTGGTGTTTATGGTAAATGGGGTGAAATAGCCAGGTAATGGGACATTGGAATGGCTGGAGAGGGACTCTGGTGCTATATTTTGGTTCTGTTATTCATTTTTTTTTTCAAAGTTGGTACCCCACAATTCCATTAGAGTGGGTGAGGTTGTGTAATTATGTATGCAAATTTTACATTAATCAGTGTACAGATTTGTACCTATTTTTCATGGGCCTTGTCCAGATTTTTGATGTTTCCAGGTTGAGAGGTATGGGTGTGACTTATCCTTGATGAAACCAAACTGGAATGGGTCTAGTGTTTGAAGATTACTATGTCTTTATTTATTAGAGCTATGATAATTATTTCCATGGCCTTGCATATAAGACAAGTCCAGCTTATAGTTATGCAGTGCCCCGGGTTTGTTGATGGTCCACCTTTATGTAGAGGGATGACTGCTGCAATCCTCCATTCTCTAGGGATGAAACCTGTCTGGAAGCTGTGGCTGAATAGAGATTTTTAGTGGGCCTGACAAGTCATGCTTCAAACTATTTAGGAGGCATCCTTGAATGTTATCAGGGCCCAGCGATGTACTGTGTTTAACTCTGGAGAGTGCAGTGAAGATCCATTCTTTAGTAATATTTGGGTGATAAATGGTAGAGGGTATTTCCTGGGGAGTAACCTGTCATCTTTGAGTCATATGAGTTTGTCTTCTGCTTGTATCTTACTGTTGTTGTGTAATACTTTTGAGTAAAGTTACTTTCTCTACTCTTTTATTTTGCACTTTGATAACTGCTTTAGTCAAAGAAATGTTTTTGTCATGGCTTTTCCCTCTACACTATGAGGTTAAGAGGTATTTTATATCTGAAATGTCATAAAATCACAAGAAATTAATAGCTTTTATTGCATGTATATTCCTATGCACTAGGCAGTCATTTTTTCCTAATTAGAGCTAGCCAGTACAACGTTATACATACATAAATAAATAAGTAAACAGACACATATTCTATGTGAAATTGTAGTTTCATTTATTTTACAAAATAATAAAAGAAGCAAGCAGACACTGGTTCCATATGCAGTCATAGTTTTATTTATTTGACTGTTTTCATAACTAATGATATATCTAAGTATAGATAGCTATTTTGATATAATGTAATAATTTTACAGTGAAACAGTGTAAATTGCATCTGAGAACAAATGTGATACTTTGTTGCAAAGAGACAATTTTCTGATGAATCGCAACAATGCAAGACATCTGTAACAAACACTCAATTTAAAGAACACCATTGCACATAAAAATAAAAAATGGAGACATTCTTTTATACTTAACATAGACACTCTGTTAAATAGCTTATCTATATTTATATATTTTACATATGTACATACATAGAAATATGTCAGGCATCAACAATAATACCCTTCTAGCCTGCAAAGATATAGTTATAGTTTGACCTCATTTACATTTGTTATAGTTTTTAGCTATCATCTTGCTTGAATTACACTTCTGCATTTTGCCAAACTGTTTGACATTCTGTCAAAAAATGGTACAATTCTTTATTCTATTTACAATTTTCTGTTTGTGTCTTGTACCATGGAGCTCAGGTTGTGACTCAAGAGTCTGTCAGCCACCCACTTACATTGTGATCAAACTGAAATTAATAAGTGAACAAATAAATAAACAGCTGAATAAAGAAATAATGTGAATAAATTAAATTTCATACAGAGGTTAAGTTTAATTCATGGTACCTTGGAGAGTACACCACACATCTATTTGTTGTTTTCATTATTTATTAAAATACACAATTAAATGTTTGATTACAGACACCATGTTATCTGTGTACATTGGTGGTACTCACAGGACATTGAACACAGTAGGGAAAATTCAGAAAGGAAAAATAGCACATTGTGTAAAGCTAAACTGTGCAGTAAGTGTTGGCATGTAGGGTATGTGTAATTCAGAAATATCTGTCCCACAATCATGGTAGTATGAAACTTCGTGTGGTCATTAGTATGTACTAATGACCATATAATGTCATTCAAATGAGATGGATTATGGAAATACATTCATCAATAAACTGATGTTTTTGTCTGCATATATACTCCATATGCATCATGGGCATTTGTAAGATACTTGGTAATTACATATTAGGTTGATAAGTTCATAGGTATATGCTAGGCATGCAGTTCAAAAGACCATTGAGAAGCATAGCCAGAGTACTGTTGAGTGAGTTAAGCTCCATGATCTGTTTCGAGTTATCAAAAAGTACTAGAGAATCATCAGATGACCTGTGTAGAAGATTCTATAGGAATGAGAAGTGTACTAATTGGTTCTCTGACAGAGTAGCTGGTGCATGGAACAGACTACCAAATTACATTAAAGCAAGTACTAGTTTAGCTATTTTTAAGAACAGCCTGGGCATTTATTATGGGAACAAGTGTTTGGTAGCAAGCTAGAAGGGCATTAATGTCCATGCTTGAAACATGTGTATGTATGTATGTATGTATGTATGTATGATCAAAAAATACCATGCTCTATACCCCATAGAGGATTTATGATTTCCCAGAGCTATTCATCCAGAATATTTTTGAATACAGCCCATAGGATCATATGTTCATAGGAAGTTGCTAGGCTAATGGCCCTAGGGCCCTTACAAGCCTAGTCAAGTTCTACTCTTATTTCCACAATCAGAACCTAATGCTCATGTCCAAGAGGGACACAGGTGGCCTCAGAGGTGAATTTACAGTTACCCATCCAATCGTCCAGACTGCATTTGAAGAGGTTGAATGAGGTGTTCTGCTTGCCATGAACTGGGAGTCTGTTCTAAAGGTATGGCAACCTCTGGGAGACAAATCTGTCCCTTCAGCAGGTTCTGTTAATGTCACATACCAGGTTAAGGTCTTTAGAGCAAGTAACCCATATACCATTTGATTTGTCAAATTTGGTCAGAGATTGCCTTATAAGCAAGGCAGAGATCACCTCTGAGTAGTCTGTATGAAACAGAATAAAGTGACAGTGATTTCAGATGATCCACATAGGACAAGTGATGAAGACATTGAATTTTCCTTGTGAGGAACCTTTGTGTAACCTTTGTGTAACATTGCTTAACATGTACTGGAAGTTTATTTAGTAAGTAAAGGATTTCTTGAGGTAGAAATCTGTTGTGCTGGCCATGTTCTATTTCTGTGTCTATAAAAGTTTAAAGTCTTGGTGTGGGTGTTCATGGCAATGTGTGTTTTGTATATCTGTATGAGGTCAAGCATGGTGGAATGAACCATGTACCCTACTGACAGACAGCACTGTGCCTGTTGAAGAATGGCCTACAGAGGAATAATTGCACATATCAAAAATGCCATTTTAACCCTGAATAGTAGGCAACAGTAAGGATTATGGAAGCGTGTACAGCTCAGCAAACTTTGTGGCCTCATTGTAAATATCATAATTTTGGCTTAATACAAATTTTACATGTTATACCTTTTGTACCACAGTACATTGCAGGTAATGACAGCATGTTCCAGAAGGTGCTATATAAGACAGGAGTTTCCATTTACATATAAGAGCACAAGCAACGTACCAGGCGATCAAACATGCAGGAGCTCCAGTCAACAAAAGGCATAGCTGGAAGGTGCAATGTGTGTCTTACAGGTAACACACAGGTTCTGCCAATACAAAATGACAATGTTAAGCATGCTAGAAATGTTTATTTTCAGCTATCTTTTATAAACTTTGGACTTCCACCATCCTAATTTCTTGATTTTTTCCCATGATGCCCTTTCCACTGTACATGAGAAGCTCCCACTATGCTAAATGAGTGTGGAATCTAAGTGAGCATGGGGTATATTTTTGGGGTCCAAGCTTCATCACTACACTGTTTTCCTCAATACCACCCTCACTTGAAGCTGGGTAAGCAGGGTACCCTTCTCATAGCAGAAAACTGCTCCTTCGTAAGTAGCAATCTATGTTGAAACTTTGTGAGTGAACATCTATGTTGTAGGCACTGTACTACATTCCATTCTGTGGCCCCGATACTGAAGACAGCAATTGGTTCTTCACCTCTTGATCAGTCATAGGTTGCTCCTATTTATCATTAGAATATTCTTATTCTTATTTTGACCAGCGTTTAGCCACCTGCTGCAGAGCCTGCTTTCTCCTAAGTACCTCCCTCATCAAATTCTTAAGGATATTACAACAGTTATCCTGAAAAAAAATCCAGTGCAATCTGAGAGTGCGCCAACAAACTAATAAGATTATCATATCTAAAGGTTTACTGTTACTTGAGTGACAGTTTTAATAGTCTTGTCAACTGGCATATAACAAATGGAAAGGATTTTTACTTGTAAAACTAGCAATAAAGGGTCAGTGACACGAATGCTGCTATACTGCCATCTTAGTCAAAATACCTCCTGCATACCATTGTATGAGTGTGTGCATGCATATATGTATACATCCACAACACATATATAGTTTTTGTGTGTGTGTGTGTGTGTGTGTGTGTGTGTGTGTGTGTGTATATATATATATATATATATATATATATATATATATATATATATATATATATATATATATATATATATATATATCTATGGGTCCTAGTCTGAATATGGAAAGTATGTTTAATGGAAATGTACTTGAGTGAATTCACTTTAGCAAAAGTGCATTTTATCAAAAATGCACTTTTGTAAAAAAAAATAAAAAAAAATAATATGCAGTTTGCATGTAGATTTAGTTGTACATCAACATATAGTGTTGATTGTACAACTAAGCAAACTGTTGCTTAGATCATGGTACAGCAAGGATAAGGGAATATTCCCTTTTCCCCACTGTAGTGCGAATGTTAAAGTAGGGGGGATGTGGGGGGCTGGGGGTCCAGGGGGGCTTGCCCCCTGCATAAACATAAGTAGTGTTTTATTTGTGTAGTTTTTTAACCTTTTTTTCGCAAAAGTGCATTTTCAATAAAATGCACTTTCACAAAAGTGAGTTTGCTCATGTACATTTCACTGAAACGTACTTTTGATGTTACAACATAGATCCATATATATATATATATATATATATATATATATATATATATATATATATACATACATACATACATATCTATCTATATACAAGTGTGCGTGTGTTGACATGCAAATATATGTGGATCAGTAAAAAACATAAAGATATACAACAAATATATTTTAAACGGGTCTATATTATATTTTCGAAAGTTTCACACATCGAACACCATATGGTCGACACCATATGAGTGATGTTTGAAATTTCAAAAATATAATAATTAGAGCGGCACAGTGGTGCAGCGGTTAACATTGTCGCCTCACAGCAAGAGGTTCTCCGGTTCGATTCTCGGCTGGGGTGCCTTCTGTGTGGAGTTTGCATGTTCTCCCTGTGTTCGCGTGGGTTTCCTCCGGGTACTCCAGTTTCCTCCCACATTCCAAAGACATGCATCTGGAGCGTTTCTCCCCGGGCCTCCGCTGAAAACAGGCTCTGTGGAACCTAGTCAGACTTTCCCGGTCAACAAATGTTAAATAAATAAATAAAAATAATAATAAAAAAATAAAAATAAAAAACTATACTTACCTAAACGCTGTAGGCTGTGCCCCCCACACCCCGCTACTTAAATATTCCTACTCCCGAGATCTCACTGCATTGAAGTAAAGGGAAAATATTCCATACGGCGATTTCTGTGTTACGCGCTCAATGTTTCGACTAATTGGGTTTGCTCAATAAGCGTTCGCCGTTTACAATTTTCGATCACACGATAGGAACCCATTTTAAACAACCAAATCAATATATATGATAAGCACATAATGGCACATGCATTTATTTATTTAAATTATGTATTTCCATCTTGATAAGGGGGTTACGTGGTTTAGTCATCACAGCCATCTCAGTCACAACTGAGTCCCTTTTGAGAAAAATATGAGAATTCCAATACTAACAGTGAAGTACACCACTAAAACAATGATGTGCACTGCATACATAGTTTTAGTAAAATACATGCATTCTCACATATCCAGCATATACAAATTTGAGACATTCAAGAATGCCTTAAATTTCAAGCCTGTAAGTAAGAGATAGCAAAGCTGTGGTTTTACAACCACATGAATATAAACTTAGATTATATATTGCATGCATACTTATGCACATACATAGGAAAATATGGGAAAGTATAGATCTACATTTGCCTCAACTTTCAAATGGTAACCAGTGTAACTACTGCAGTCAAATATTCAAGAAAGGAGTGAAGTCTGCAAACATGTTACCACAATGCAGGGAAGAAAAAATAAAATAAATTCAGTTGGATGGAATCAGTATTATACAAACATTTACTGTGTGATTCCTGAAGGGCATCAGCTAATGGGAAATACATTTAGTACAGTAACAAGATTCCGTTTCAAACTAGATTTTGTTCTTCTAGAATATTAGGACATTTGCAACTCAGTGAGTTTGTTTCCAAGATTCAACTGTCCAAAGCAATGCTGTCCTGTGAAATGATGGAAACTGATTATAAATGTATGTTTGCACGAGTACGTGCACTAATAAGCAACACTATTGCAGACCATATAAAATAATTACCAGTAAAGGGAAAAAAAGCATGTGGCAGCCAGCATAAAACAAAAAACAAACAAAAGAAAATGCAACTTTATTCCACAAAGTTTTACAAAAACAAGCACATACTAACAAAGATGAAGTTTCACTGCTGCAAAGGCCGCATCTGAGTGTCACTAGATAGCATCTCTGGCTGAGGCTAAACCAGTCTTTCAACTAATCTAACAGCCTATGGGTGGTGGAAGGAAAATACAAAAGGATAAACTGTAAAGTCTTAGCAGTTCCTATAATAACCCACCCAAATTTAAGTTTGTGAAATCTGACCTGCAGTATGCTAACAATCTTCTCTGAAAATCCTGCCTGTGTGTGAACACCTGACTTACACAACAGTAAAATGTAAACAAAGTCCTCTAGCAAGAATTTGATTTTAGAAATGAGATAATGCCCCTTTAAGTCTGCAAGAAAATCAGTAGGAAAGTGAATTAGGCCGAAGAAGGTACGCATTATGCTTGTGTTGTCTATTTACTCAGAACAGTGTACACATAGTGTAGGCATTCATGAGGGCCCTTTCTCCCTCTCCTCTTTTTCTGCCTTTTTCTTATTTTAATTATGCATTCCTCTATCCTACTTTATCTTCTATCTCTCCTCTTTATGCTCATTTGTTTTACAGATCCAATTTCCTTAGGAACAGTGCAGGCTCGAACCTCCCATGTTAGAGGATGTTCATCCTCTGTTTGTCCCAGGACATCCCAATAGGATCAGGGGGGTGGCACCAGTCCTGTAGGCACCTGGCGATCCTCACTGAATGGGGGCTTTAGGATTTAGTACAGCAAGTAGTTGAGCTGGTTATGGATAGATGGCTTCAGCCAATCAAGGCTTCTCTTCAGCTGGTGGAAGACTTGCTGATCCAGTTTGAGCCAACCACCACTCCATTACAGGCCCTTGCCCCTTCAAAATCAGGGTCCTCCACTGCAACACCCTCTCACAGTGGGATTGTTTGAGACCTTGTGGACTGGGAACTGTTGTTGGCCACGACTCCTCTTCAAACCCTTCCTTCCTTTATCCTCTCTCCTACACCCTCTTACCTACTTCCCACCCACACTACTTCTCCTATATTAAATTTTTTTGAAAAAAATAAGGGTGACTATACTTTGCAAAAAACATAGTACTCCTCCTCACCCACCTCCTCTAGCATAACCTTCTTAATGTGTTCCTACTGTTTTTTGTCTCTCCATTTTTTCAAAATTTCCTTATTCCCTATTTCAACTATTTAATGAAAACTACAGTGTCCACATAAGAATACCACTATATAAAATATATTAAGCCCTTTCATTTAAAAAAAAACATATTAATAAATAAAAGCTGTAGAGTCTGACACTTGACTGAAGTCTTTCAAGTATGACTGTGCATAAATGGATTTGTCCACAATATCCAAGTGCCTGTGAAGTCATACAAAGCCCAGTCCTTCATATATACTTAACTCTTGTTTTCAAGAATTTCATACTTTTGCCTTAGGAAAGCATGTTTATTAAAATATTTTGGTATTCCTGTAGTCAACTTGAATAACCTGCAGTTAGTGTATTTGCATATAGGTATAGAAGTGATCTTCATATATAACAACACAGGTATGAACCCAGGACTATGAATACCACCCTTTGTTTAGTGAACTGCTTCTTTCTGTCTTCTCATCTATATGATTCACAGATTACATGCTTGCCAATAATGGCCCAAATATGTCACTTAAGATTAATTTACCTACCCAATTGCCAAAAGTAATTAAACCAAGAAAAAAAAATTGCAGCTCCAATTAAATTAACAGAAAAAGTGCCTAGCATAATTAAACATGGTGTATGCCATAAAGTTCAGCTTTGAAATTTATAGCACAGCTTTTGTACAGTATAGTATTTACATTTCCTAAAGTCTGTAGTCACTTTGTTCTGTTGTGTAGAAGGCCAGTCAGCTTAGTTTCTGCTACTCCTTTCTCTCTTTCCCAAAAAAAAAAAAAATGTATCTGCTTTTACTGTATTTGTGTTATTTCCTACTTTATTTTGCTTTTGCGTCATCTTAAAAGTACTCAATTGTATTTAAAACTGCTTGGTGTAACTCATTGTAAGCCTTTTAGTTTAAGCACCTGGGCTTCAGACCAGTTTTACATTAGGAAGGTTTGTGGCCTGCACTGTAGTGGCAGAACAGGTAGCTTACATCCTTCTAAGTTGGGAACTGCTGATTGAGGGCTCAGTGTCTGTTATTCTAAAAGTGTATTAATTCTGGTTTAAGCACTTGGGCTTGAAGCCAGTTATTTTACATTAAGAGGGTTCGTGTTCTGCACTCTTGTGGGAGGAGAGGCTGGACTCTGTCCTTCTGAGCTGGGAATTTCTGGTTAAAGCTTATAGTGCCTGCATATTTGAAGTGCTTCTTACTGAAATTGGTACACCTCGTTTGCTGTAGCATAGACTAGATCCAGGCCTGCTGAATCTAGCTTTGTTTGTATAACTTGAGCACTAATCCAGGCATTCTTTAAAGTATTCAGTTGTATTTATTACTGCTGGTAGTAACTTGATTAAAGTGTAGCTATCATTTCTAAGTCTTTTGGATTAAGCATTTGGGCTTCAGACCAGTTGTTTTACATTAGGAAGGTTTGTGGCCTGCACTGTGGTGGCAGGACAGGTAGCTTACATCCTTCTAAGTTGGGAACTGCTGATTGAGAGCTCAGTGTCTGTTATTCTAAAAGTGTATTAGTTCTGGTTTAAGCACTTGGGCTTCAGGCCAGTTATTTTACGTTAAGAAGGATTGCAGTCTGCACTCTTGTGGGAGGAGAGGCTGGACTCTGCCCTTCTGAGCAGGGAATTTCTGGTTAGAGGCTTATAGTGCCTGCATATTCTAACTGATTCTTACTGAAACTGGTACACCTTGTTTGCTGTAGCATAGACTAGATCCAGGCCTGCTGAATCTAGCTTTATTTGTATGCTTGTTGTTTGTTTATTTCCCTGAAACTCTAATTCCACCTAAAACGCGGCCTTTTAGCACTTCTGTGGATCCCTAGTGATATCTGCATTGCTTAGTGTACTTATTTCCTTGTTTCACTTGAAAGAAAGTTACTGTTTGTCATTTTTGCATTTAAGTTACCTTAAGTTACCTGTAACACATTGCATTTAAGTTACCTGGCACTTGCTCCCTAAAGCAATTATATAAGTCAGCTCTAAAAAATTAAAAGCACTACACCCTCACAAACTCCCCTTGAGTACCTTGTTCCCCATTGGCCATTTTTTTCAATTATAAAGGAATTCCCAATACTATTCTAGCATGTTCAAAGGTCAGTTGTCAATCTCCTCTCTGGTCCAGCTGGTGAATCTGGGAATCTTGAGGCAATGTTACAACTGCCTCATGTACACAGACAACCCTCTCCTCCTCCCAACAAATTCCAACACATGTGAGAGATGCAACGATATAGCCAAACTGGAGGCTAATCTCTCTCAACTCAGTACTGGCATAACCAGTCAGGAGGAGAAGGAAACCACACTCACTACAATTCCAGTCTCACATAGACCTACCACGACAACAAACCAAACACATAAACACACAAAAACATACTCAGAGGCTCTAAATAAAAATCTGCCTAAGCAGCAGAGACCTCCAAAGCAGACACCCAAGCAACCGCTACCCCAAAACAAAACACGTGCAACACATAGCTCACAAAGCCAGTGTGCCGAACAGTCACAGCCCTTAAGGCTAAACAACACACCTGATACACTTGTAATAGGTGACTCTATCGTCAGGCACACTGACGTCCTGCTCACCAGGCTGAACAAGGAGAAGGTCACGGTGAGCTGCCTGTCGGGTGCTAGGATCCGCCAAATAACACAAACACTCAGGTCACTCCAAAGCAAGTACAAATATGACTCAGTCATTGTCCATGCTGGTGTGAATGACCTGAGACGTACCTCCCTGGACTACATGAAAAGAGACATAGAGGAGCTCTCTGAGCATGTAGCCCAGGCTGGTATGACCCTGACCTTGAGTAGCATCTTACCCTCACCAAGAATGATGCCACAATATGAAGACAAGATGATCAATTTCAACAATTGGCTTAAGTGTTGGTGTCATTCAAAGGGGATCCAATGCCTGTCAGCCTGGGATGACATGCTCGACAAGCCACGATGCTTCGCTAGGGACGGCTTGCACCTGTCACCCTGGGCTTCGGATATTGGCAAAGGCTCTTCCTACCCCATAGTGCCTTTTTAGGCAAGGCTCAAAAGACAAACCCACCTCCATAGGTATCATAAGGGATAAGAAACTAAGAGTAATGCTACTCAACGCCAGAAGTCTAAACCTCAAGATGCACCCACTCGAAACTCTCCTTAGCATGGAGAACATCGATATCTGTGCAGTAACAGAAACCTGGTTCAAGGCTCCCGAGAGCACCCCAGCACTACCAGGTTATACCCCATACCATGCTTTTCGGCCCCAAAATTTGGACCGAACCACAAAAGGAGGGGGAGTATCAATATTCGTCAAAGATACCCACACCTCCAGGTTGGTGGCACAGCACGAAGCATCAGAGACTATCCATGTGCAACTAACTGTGGGTAAAACTGCCTTCCAGTTTATAGCCTGCTACAGACCACCCTCCCAAACACAGGAACCCCACTTGGCCTTCCTGAGAATACTGGAAAATATGAAGGTCTCTCCAAACACCATTATATTGGGCGACTTCAACTACCCAAACATAGACTGGGAGCATTACTCTAGCTCCAACACCCTAGCCCAAAGGTTCCTAGAATTTATAAACTCAAATGCTATGGAACAACTTGTTACCACTCCCACAAGAGGGAAAACATACTGGACCTGATCATCACCAACACGGGGACACTATGCTCCAGACCAGAAGTGTATCCCTCACTGGTAAGATCAGACCATAAACTAATCTCACTGGATATTCACATCCCGACCCCACCCCCTGCCCAGAAAACCACAGTGAAAAACTTCTCTAAAGCAAATTTCACATGCCTCAAAACCGAGGCGAAATCCTTCAAAGCACCCGGGCCTGTGGAAAATACGGCCCAGACCGCAGAATCCTTTATAAATGCATTCTATGAACACCTTCAGGAATGCATGGATCATGCAATCCCAAATAAAACCAAGACCCAATCCTCCAAAGGCAGACGTCCTGTCTGGTGGACCCCAGCCATAAACAAACTATACAATAGAAGGAGGAAGCTACTACATGATAGAGCAAAATCCCAAAAAGGGAAGGCATCTCTGATCAGTATTAGCAAAAAACTACGGGCACTCATAAAATCGTCTAAGGCCAGCTTCGAGAGAAAAATTGCACAGGACACTAAGGATAATCACAAGGCTTTCTTTAGTTATGCTAGGAACCTGGGTGGGAATTCCCAGATATGCTCAGAATTAGTCCAAAATGACAAAAAATACACCGAGCCCACAGACATTGCCAACATCCTAGCTGACAGGTTCAGTGCAAACTTCTCCCCCCTCTCCCCACCAAAAGGGCAAATATCTATCCCAACAGAGTGCTGCCCCCCTGACATCTTAGATGCTCAGGTAAGAGCCGCCCTCTCCAAAGCAAAAAACACAGCATCAATGGGACCAGATGGTGTCCTGGGCTGTGTCCTACATGAACTCCAAGAAGAGCTAAACCCAAACATAAAACTACTGTTCAATCTTAGCCTTACTACAGGATATGTACCCAAAGAGTGGCGTACAGCAACAGTGGTCCCTCTCCACAAAGGTGGTGCCTCAACGGATCCTGGAAACTATCGCCCCATAAGCCTGACTAGCTTGGTCTGAAAAGCTATGGAAAGGATCATCATGGACCTCATAAATAAAGATATTGGGGACCTACAGACACTGGATCCTACCCAATTTGGCTTTGTTAAGGGCAGATCCTGCCTCTTAAACCTGGTTGATTTCTTTGAAACAGTCACCAAGGCCATTGACGAGGGAAGGTGGTCCACACAGCCTACCTGGACCTCGCAAAAGCCTTCGATACAATACCCCACTCGGGCATTATAGATAAGCTCACCAGCTTAAATATAAACCCCTATGTCACTAGATGGGTTGCAAACTGGCTCAAGGACAGAACCCACATGGTTAGAATTGCTGGAGCCATGTCAGACTCCAAACCAGTTACAAGTGGCGTCCCACAAGGCTCAGTCCTGGGACCTCTCTTGTTCGGTATATATTTCTCGCGGTACAGGCCAACACGGAAGGACTGTGGCTGACCAAGTTCGCAGATGACTGCAAACTGGGCGCCATAATCAACTCTCCAGCCGACACAAGCATCCTCCAAAAGGGCCTCATAGAAACAGACAACTGGTGCCAGAGCCATGGCCTCAAGCTAAACACCAAAAGTGTATAGTCATCCCCTTGGCAAAAACAAAGTGCCCACAAATTACCACATAGGTGGTAATCCATTAAGTACAGAAGAAGTCATTAGGGACCTGGGGACCCAAGTTGATAGCAATCTCTCATTTGACAACCACGTGGCCAAAGTGGTTAGAAAAACATTTTATATAGCCCACCTAATCATGAAGGGATTCACATCTAGATCAGGGGAGGTCATCGTACCTCTTTATTCATCCCTCATCAGGCCCATAATTGAGTACAATGC
The DNA here is from genome assembly GCF_019279795.1 of Protopterus annectens. Lineage (NCBI taxonomy): Eukaryota > Metazoa > Chordata > Ceratodontiformes > Protopteridae > Protopterus > Protopterus annectens. The sequence continues at coordinate 1,356,878,403 of NC_056744.1, read as the reverse complement.
CCCTTTTGGGATGTACCTTACCAGACACCTGCAGCAACTGGAAAGACCCCAAAAGTACCTCACCAAGAGGATCAAAAAGCTCAAACAGATGCCATATGCTGCCCGGTTAAAGAAACTCCAGCTCTACTCAGTGGCATACCACCTGCTCAGAGGCGATCTGTGCCTGATGTATAAAGCCATGTCCAACCCGGAATTAATGGACATGCTGCACCTCAGAAAATCTAAATCCCATCGAGCTACGCGCTCGAGAGACTTGAACCTCAGCACTGAAATAAATAGGACATGCTGGAGGGACAGATTCATAACCCAGAGGCTCCCTTCACTCTGGAATAAAATCCCAGTCCAGGTTAGGCAGAGTCCCACATTGGCTCTCTTCAAGAGGAATCTTGATGAGTGGATGGGAGATTGTAGGTTTACCCCAGCTATCACTTCTGTGTCACTGTTAGACAGAAGCACAGTATACTAACCTCAAAAAAAGGCATAGCAAAATTAATTTAAAATGGGTGGCGAAAGCCAAACACACTCTGGCTAGGCTTATAAATGCCCTAGGGCAGATAGCCTAGTATGAACCTATGAACCTATGAGCAGACAGAACAGTCCTTCATTACAAACATAGCAATACAATGGACACTACATTATAAAACATTGACATAGTGCTGGATAGAAGTGAGAGGAATGACGTAAATAGAGAAAGGTTAACAATGAATTATGATGTCTCACTACATAACAGTATGTTCAGCAAGCTACAAGATGGCAATATAGGCAGTTTATTTGAGACCAATCAAACTGTCAAACAAACATTCTAGTCAGCACTGTTCATTCCTCCTGAAAATGTTTTTATTTCTATTGTTTGGTATGATGTCTGTTCTTTGCTACAGGAAAAAATAAGAATAGGATTACATTTATTTTCATCAAAGCTTTAATTTCGTTTATTTTAATGTACTTGTTGTGGTTAATCTTTTATAATGAGACTTAGCTGTAGGGCCATATTTGAATTGTTACATTACTTAAAATGGCAATGCAAACATTTGCCATGCTTCTTTTAACTGAACCACATAGGCATTAATAATAAAAAGCACAGTCTGCTATTTGAGAAATGTCCTAGCTCACTGATACTCAGTGAAGAAATTAGGGTCTATACTGTTTAGGGAATGAATAAGGACTGCAGAAACAACTATGAGTATTCTGTAGTAGCCTTACTGCATAGACAGTTACTATTCCCTCCTACCTCAGACCCATTCTGAGTAAGATGGACTGAGAGAATCCAACAAAAAGTGAGCCACCAAGTAGAAGGGAACTCTGTTTTTCTTTTGACAACAAAGCCAATAGAGAAACTTTGCCAGTGAAACATTTACCATTGTTCCAAAAGAAAAAGTTTGAGACTCAGAAAAAAGCCCAGAAGCTAACTAGAAAAATCCAGAGCTCCTTGAACTTGAATGGTATTGGGAGATGGGGATAATTAAGAAGAAGACCAGCAACATTGAATTTAGTGAAGAAATGGGTAACTATAAAGCATCAATCCCATTTAGATATGGAAACAAATATAAGAAATCAAAGTCAAGTCAAGGAAAAGTCATTCACAGTAACACAGCAGTGTAGCTTAACAAAATTACAATGCTTCATTTTCAGTGCAGGAAACAGTTGCACATATAGATAGAGAAAAATTAATAAAATATCACAGTAGAAATTTAATAAGTAGTAATCTGTAAGTAAAGTAGGACAGCAGTGACCCACACCCATCCCAGAACAGGAGACAAGGAACAATATGAAGGTAATATTGTCAAAGTAAAATTGAAACAATAGCAGCATATATATGATTAGACTGAATTATTGCACAGTTTGTATATTGCACTTTACTGTCCTTCAGTGTGTAGGTGAGCCACCTTAGTATTGCACTTAGTTATTGCACATCCATAAAATAAGCCCCTTGATAGGCTAGTTATGTAACAGATGTCATGGTTCATTTTTCCAAAGAGTTCAACAGTCTAACGGAGAGCGAAAATAAACAGCTTTTTAGTCTGGTGGTCTTACAATGCAGGCTTCTGTATCTCCTGCCAGAGGATAGGCAAGTGTACAGACCATTGGCAGGATGTGTTGGATCACTGGAAATCTTTTTGGCCCTGTCTATGCACCTGCATTTGTGTAGATCCTCCAGAGGAGTAAGGGAGGTGCCACTGATTCTTTCTGCTGACCTTACAACTCTCTTGAGAGCCTTCCGATCCTGATTATTATAGCTCCCATACCAGACTGCAATGCTGTTGGTCAGGACACTTTCAATGATGCCCCTATAAAAGGTCTGAAGTATGGAGCTTGGTAATTTTGCCTTCCTAAGTTTCCTTAGAAAGTGCAAGCGTTGCTGACCTTTTTTTGACTGTGCTGGATACATGGACTGACCAGGATAAGTTCTCTGTGAGATAAAGACCCAAGAACTTTGTACTCTTGACCCTTTCCATTGTCATCCCTTTCATCACTAGAGGTTTGTGGGGTACTTGAGACCTTCTGAAATCAACAATCAACTCCTTTGTCTTGCTGACATTCAGTGCTAGTTTGTTGCTGTCACACCAGACCAGTAGTTGATCAATCTCATTCCTGCAGCTCTCCTCCTCTTTGTCTTTGACCAGTAACTGATCTCATCCACGGATTTGATGATCCTATTCGTCTCATGTGTGGCCATGCAGTCATGTGTCAGCAGACTGAAAAGGAGAGGGCTTAAGATGCACCCCTGTGGTACTCCTATGTTCAGGATGATACTTCTGGAGTTGTTGTCTCCCACATGAACCTTTTGAGGCCTTTCAGTAAGGAAGCTCAGAATTCAATTGCATAAATGAGAATCCATGCCCAGTTGAAGTAGCTTCAATATCAGATTCTGAGGGATGACAGTGCTGAAGGCAGAACTGAAATCGATGAATAGCAGTCTTGCATGGCAGTTTTTGCCTTCTAAGTGGGTCAGTGTTTCAGGGAGAGCTAGTGAGATGGCATCCCCTGTACTGCAGTTTGTCCTGTATGCAAATTGCAGTGCATCCAGTGACACAGGTAAGATTCAGGCTATATGATCTTTCACCAGCTTCTCCAGTCACTTCATTACCGTCGAGGTTAAAGCAACTGGTCGGTAGTTTGAATTCAGAGTTGTTGGCTGTGGTTTCTTGGGTAGAGGAATGATAGTAATCTCCTTGAAGCATTTCAGAACACTGGCTAGATGGATTGAAGTGTTGAAGATGTCAGTGAGTACTGGAGTCAGTTCTGTCACACATATCCTTAGTACCCTGCCCATGATCTTGTCAGGGCCAGCTGCTTTCCTCAGGTTGACACGTTACAGGGTTCTGGTGACATCGATTGTATTGAAGCTCAGCACTGTTGCACCCTTGTCTTCAGGGATTCTGCATGTTGTTGTTTTGTTGTCAGCATCAAGCCTACTGAAGAATTTGTTCAGTTGATTCAGAAACTTGATATCATCACATGAAGCTGATGTAGGCTTGTAATTGATGATGGTTTGAATTCCTTTCCATAGTTGCCTGGTATCCTTCTGGTCCCTGAAGTGACTTTGGATTTTTCTGCCATAGGATATTTTCGCCTCTTTGATACCTTTGTTCAGTTTAGCTCTGGCTACACTTAAAGCTTTCATATCTTGGGATTTGAAAGCTGCATTTCTTACATTCAAGAGCTCATACACCTCACTAGTTAGCCGAGGTTTTTGATTTGCCCATATGGTGATGAGTTTGGTGTTTGTTACATCCTCTACACACTTAGAAATGTAAGCTGGGACTGACTCAGTGTATGTGTCCAAGTCAACATGATTGGTTGTCACAGCAGCCTCTCTAAACACTGACCAGTCTGCACAGTCACAGCAGTCTTGTAGAGCTGAGATTGCTCCCTCAGGCCAGATCCTTATTTGTTTTCTAGTCGGTGTACTGGTCTTCAGTATGGATTTATAAGCTGGAACCAGCGTGATGGCTAGGTGGTCAGATGTGGATAAGGTTTTGCTTTATATGCACCTTTGATGTTAGTGTAGACCTTATCCAGTACATTTACCCCCCCTCCCCCATGGAAAAGTTTACATGCTGGTGGTAGTGGGGTAATACAGTATTTAGGTTAGCCTGATTAAAGTCTCCTGTAATTACTACTGCATGCTCTGGATTTCTTTTTTGCAGGTCACTTATAGACTGATATAAGGTGGACAGAGCATCACTGATATTTGCATCAGGTGGAATGTAGACTGCTGTGATGCATATTCCATTGAACTCTCTTGGCGGGTAGAAGGGCCTGCATTTTAATGACAGAATTTCAATGTTTTCTGTGCAGAAGGTAGTGGTCACTACACTGTTGCTGCACCAGTTGTTATTAACATATATACACACTCCCATTCCTTTAGACTTGCTACATAGTGACTGAATTCTGTCTGCTCTGAATAAAGTCATGCCCTCTACATTTACTGTGCTATCACTGATATTTTGGTTTAGCCATGTTTCAGTAAACACAAATAAATTGATGTTTCTCACCTTATTTTGTGATGAGAGTTCCAGTCTTAAGTGATCCATCTTATTTTCAAGTGAGCATACATTGGCTAGTAGTATGGAGGGCAATGCAGGCCTGTGAGGATTTACCTTTGATCTGACTGAAATTCCTGCTCTGGTGCCTCTTTTCCTCAATCTGGTACATCTTTTCCTTTTTTTGACAATCAGTTGCCATGAACATGTGATCTGCTCGAAGTTTGCATTCATCTCATTGTTCCAGCAAAATCCTTAGTAGAAGTTCTTGCAGTTTGTTTGAGCTTACAGGCCTCACTGTAAGAAGCTGATCAAACCCACTGCATAAAGAGAATGCAGATCCAATTTTTAACAGATTCTCAGCACTGTAACTTAATCTAACCATATTTCCTTCCTCTTTAACTGCTTTTCTTGAAGTTTCTATTAAAAAAGAAGCATTTTCTTGATGAGATCTGAAGCAGCTGCTGCCATTAGGTGCCGCCCCCCCCCCCTTTTTTTTTTTTTTTGGCTATGCAAGAAAAATGGTTATGAAAGAATGGAATTCTTTTGACTTTGTTAAATGTGTGGGTAAACTGTAAAGGATATACCCTACTTTATCTCATTAATGTTTAGCAGGAACCTGTAGGGAATCAACAGTTAACTGTAAGAAAAACAGGTTTTGTTCTTATTAATATTTACATTAAACTGTATAATGTAAATTACATATTATATGCAAAGTAATTTTTGTATAGTATACAGTCAGGGGTATTTTACTGTACATGTTAAATATGTTAAAGCCAGCACATACTTTATTTTTATTTCTAAGATGCTCAGACTTTATACTGTAACAGGATAAGAAAAGCAGGTCAGTTAATACAATGTTGTGATTTTAGGCTGCTCAGGGGTGTAAGGTTGGAGTATAAATATTTATTGATATATGTAGAATTAAAGCAATAGCCAAACCATGTTTTTACAAGGACAGGTGCCTAGATTAATGTCCTTGGTTTAAGGTGTAGACATTTTTTGTAAGTAAGCAGACTGGATAAATAAGGCAATGAGGAAAGTCATGGAAAATGTTAGGTGTTTTGCATTTTTGCAAAATTATTAGCTTGTTTTTTTCCCCATTAACAAATGTATCAGATAGAGACAAGAAATCTGCATGTGCATTTGGTCTGATTGGGGAAATCAGTCCTTTGTGTTTTGAGTGAAATTTACAAAGATCCTTCCATGCATCTGCAAAGCTGTCTTTTTTTCTCATTTATGATTGCTTTTACTTGGAGGCAAACTGTCATCAAGTGCAAACTGTTAATCTTGATAGTTGCTAGCATACTTTGCTGAAAGAACAGTGCATAGGTACAGTGGCAAGCAATTCATAGGTTCATAGGTAGGTACTAGGCTATCTGCCCGAGGGCATTTATAAGCCTAGCCAGAGTGTGTCGGCTTTCGCTGCTCCATTGATTAATTAACTGAGCTCTGTCAAGCAGAGCCAATGAAGTGATCCCAGGAGTGTATTTTCTGTTACCCATCCAATCGTCAAGGCTTCTCTTGAAGAGTGTTAGTGAGGGGCTCTGCCTAATGTAGTTAGGAATTTTGTTCCAAAGCATGGGGAGTCTCTGTGACAGGAATCTATCCCTCCAGCATGTTCTATTTATTGTTGTGGTGAGATTTAGCTCACTAGAGCACGTGGCTCACAGTGATGACTTGGATTTCTTTAGGTAGAGCATGTCCATCAATTCTGAGTTGGATATGGCTTTGTAAGTCAGGCAAAGATCACCTCTGAGTAAGCAATATGTCACTGAGTACAGCCGGAGATTTTTCAGTCGGGCTGCATAGGACATATGTTTGAGGCCAGTAATACTCTTGGTGAGGTGCTTTTGTGGTCTTTCCAGCTGTTGGAAGTGCCTTGTGAGGTACAGCCCAAATGGAGCATTGTACTCCATGATGAGTGATGAGTAGAGGGGCACTATAACCTCTTTATTTCTAGATGTGAACCCCTTAGTAATTAGATGGGCTACATAGAAGGATTTCCTAACTACTTTGGCAATATGATTGTCAAAGGAGAGATTACTATCTACCTGGGTCCCCAGATCTCTTATTACCTCTTCTGTATTAAAGGGGCTGCGGCCTATGTGGTAATTTGTGGGTGTTTTGTTTTTCTGAAACGGGATGACTATGCAGTTTTTGGCATTTAGCTTGAGGCCAAGACTTTGACATCAGGTGTCTGTCTCAGTAAGGCCTTTTTGAAGGATGTTTGTGTCAGCCGGAGAGTCAATTATGGCTCCCAGTTTGCAGTCATCAGTGAACTTGGTTAGCCATAGTCCTCCTGTGTATATAAATATATGCCGAACAGTAGGGGTCCCATAACCGAGCCTTGTGGGACACCACTTGTGACTGGTTTAGAGTCGGACCTGGAGCCCGCTATTCTTACCATGTGAGTTCTGTCTGTAAGCCAGTTGGCAACCCAACTTGTGATGTAGGGGTTTATGTTCAGGCTGGTGATTTTTTTCTATAATACCTGAGTGAGGAATGGTGTTGAACACCTTGGCGAGATCAAGGTAGGCTGTGTGAACCACCTTTCCCCTCATCTATGGCCTTGGTGACTGTCTCAAAGAAGTCGACCAGGTTTACTAGGCATGATCTGCCCTTAAAGCTGAACTGGGTCGGGTCAAGTGTTTGGAGGTTCCCAATGTCTTTGTTAATGAGTTCCATGATGACGCACTCCATAGCCTTGCAGAGCAGGCTAGTCAGGCTTATGGGGCGATAGTTACCAGGGTCAGTTGTGGCCCTTCCTTTGTGGAGCAGAATAACTGTTGCTGTGCGCCATCCTATGGGCACGTAGCCTGTGGAAAGGCTGAGGTTGAACAGTGTGTTTAGGTGGGGGATTAGTTCATTCTGTAGTTCATGCCAGACGCAGACTGGGACACCATCTGGCCCCACTGATGCTGTGTTTTTGGCTTTTGAAAGGGCTGTTTTCACCTGTGCTTCTGTGATTTCCGGGACACTACACTTTCCGGTATTGTTGTGGGCCCTTTTGAAGGTGAGAGGGAGGTGAAGTTTGCACTGAATCTATTTGCCAGGATGTTGGTATATCAGTAGGTTTCAGTATATTTTGTGCTATTTTGAGATTTAGACTCCTGGCGTTGAGTAGCATAACCTTCATTTTTTTACTTGTGCTATTTATGGAGGTGGGTTTGAATTTTGATCCTTGCTTAAAAAAGGCACTATGGGGGCAGCAAGAGCCTTGGCCAGTATTTGAAAATCAAGGGGTGACAGGTGCAAGTCATCTCTTGCCATTCAATAAAAAAAAAACAAAGTTATAGAACGGTGCACAGTTTACATTATTTATACGTACCCACTATACCTTTTCTTATGGCTAAACATTAATGTTTTGAAAGTACACAAGCTGTTTTTTACATCTCAGGAGAAAAACAGTGCAACTGGGAACCCTGGCTATGACATGTGCTTTAGTATGAATAACCTTAATTTTAGATTAGGAAGTTCTTCCTGATTTGTGGAAACTGCTCCTATAAGAATTGGTAAATTAATTTGTGAAAATGGACATACTTTTGCATTTGTTCAAAGTTAGAATGGCATAGTTGTTTTCTTTGATGCAAAAAAGCATAAAACACGGGATAAGGGATAAAACAGAAATGAAAAAAGTAGCTGCACGTAAAAGATCAGACTGTCAAAAATTATGTAAGCCAAAAGTTGGAAATACATATTCAAAACATAACTGTCATATATAGTCGGTAGGAAATTATAGCTTTCCATCATAATGGCTACTTAGTTAATACTATCATGGAATGTAAAATGCTTTACATGTATAGGCAGAAAACAAAGAGTACTAAATTATTAAGAAAAGCAGGGTAAAAATAACAATGCTGCAAGTGACACATTTGGATAGAAATGTGAATTTGGCAAATAAATTATTTCAAAATGGGCATTCATTAGAATATCAGAGACAGTGGAAAGTGGAGTAATAATATGCAATAGTGATAGAACAGAAGAGAATAAAAAGACAATAATGATACATTTGTGGTAAGAGGTGGCTACTGGCAAGGAGGGAGGATTACATTGGCAGGCATTTGTATTCCACCAAAAAAAACACTGCTATTATAGAGCTTATTTTTTAAGAAAACAAATCAGCAGGATATATTATTTATGGGTGGGGACTGCAACTTGATTTGCAATAGTTAGGATGTACCAGGGGACTTAGAAGGGGAAAATATAACAAAGTTAGGATGTACCAGGAGACTTAGAAGGGGGAAATATAACAAAAATAGGAAATATTTCTGAAAAAAGAATACAAGAATATTTGGTATGGCAGATGTGAATTTGGTAGAAGGAAATTAGATAGATTTACTATTATTCCACAAGGTACAATAACTGGATAAGAACAGATACAATTTATATTTCACAGAAGTATATGCATTTAATTGAAAGCCTTGACATACACATCCAATAACCATTTCAAATCATACACTAATAAAAACTAAGTTAAGGATAAAGTGTAATGAAGTAAAATATCAGACACTAATGATTTTCTACTTTAGTTAAAAAGTGAGTCATTACTTTACTCTACTTTAATTAAAAAAGTGAGTCATTTAAGGAACCGGTAGTGAAAACTATTTGAGAACTATTAGGGGAAAAGAAACATATCTTCAGAATGAATAGCTAGTGAGTGGGATAAAATGAAAATGGAGTTTAGAATTAGGATAGAAATCAAAGAGAAAGAGATATATGAGGAAATAATGGGAAATATTAAAAGGTTTGAAAAAGATTAAACGTTTGAAAATAATGGGGATCTGACAGAACAAGAAAATAACTAACATGTTAAAGAGAAAATGTGGGAATGTTTGTATAATATGCATGTGTTTAGAAAGGTTGCTGTTAAGTAATTATTTTTAGTAACAACTTAAGAGCATGACAGCTCAGGCAACACCAAGTAAAAAAGGTTGTCAACAAATTAAGGGAGCCTATGAAAAGAAAAATAATCAGAAATCCCTTAGTGGTATTATAGCTATTTCAGATAGTTTATGAAAATTTGTATAAAGGAGAAAAATGTACAAACCAAGAAAAGGCACAAATGTAAAGATTTATAGATGTCTTTATGCAAAGTTAGAAAAAGATGAGACACAGCAATTAATAGCCAAGGTACGAAGAGCGGAGATAAAATGGTGATATGTAATCAAACAGGCAAGTCTCCAGGACCAGATGGTGTTCCTGTGGAAGCTTGGAAGTTAAGAGGGGAAAAAGTGATAAATATCTTAAAGGTTTTGTTTCACAATATTTTAGAAGGGAGATGCCAGCATCTTTGGAAAAAATGTTGGTGGCTGTATCATCTAGAGAGGGTAAAGACCCTTCAGACCCAGCTTCATATATAGCAAGTTTAGGTTTAAACCATGATTGCACAGTGTTTTTGTCTATAAGGAATGGTAAAGCTGTGGCAAAATTTAATAGATATGGCTCAATGTGGTTTTCTGGAGTGGAGGCAAATGTTTGAAAACATTAAGTGAACAATTATGATCCAGACGGAAGCAGAATATAAGAAAATACTGCTATTGTTGGCAGGTCTTGATGCAGACAAAGCATTCAATATAGTTAATTGAAATTTTCTGTGTAGGTCAATGGATGCATTTGCCTTCCTTTATAGAATAATTAGGTTCATTAGGAGGAAATGTAAGATTCATAAGAATTAAAGGGGGAAGGTTCATCTTTAACAAGCTGTGATTCAACAGGGAACCAGGCAGGAGTACCTTCTTTCTGTGTTGTTATTTGCTTTATATTTAGAGACACTGGTAAAGAAAATGAGGTATTCACAAAGTCAAAGATATAACTGATACGGTAATCAAGAAAAGTTAACTTTATTTGTAGATTATATCATTTTATACTTAGTAAATCTAGACAAGAATATTTTGGTGCTGTGGAATATTTTCAGACACTTTCAATTCTTTTTGAGATATAAAATTAATGAAGATAAAACAAAAGTCATAGTAGTAGTAAACTATACCTACACATGAATTAGTTCAGAAATACCCATGTTTATGTAGACATGACAAGATGAATTTATTTAGGTGTATGAATTAAAAGGGATGCGTTTGTCACTTTCATGTTGGTACACAAATAAATGAGCCTTCGTGGGTTCTGTTAAAACAGCTTTATTCTATACAAACACATCACTATAGAGGGTTATTGACTATGACTTAAGTAACTTTTATACAAACTAACTACTGTGATCATATATGCTCACTCTCTGGCTGATTCTACAAAATGGCACTAGAGATTGCAGATGCCTGGAATTTATACATGCACGCACAGTCTCGCATGCTTCTTAAAGACACAGCGCACACGTTACACTCTGATCTACATTATTATAGCAGCTAAAGATATGTGGAAAGAAACTAAACAAAAGATAATTAAAAAAAAAATGAGAAACTTAAAAGTTCTAGGCTATGGATAACAATGGGGAATGCTGTTAGTCTATTTAATTTTATATGTAGGTCAAGCATATTTTTATCAGCCAGATGAAAATTTGCAGACAATAATTAATAAGGAGTTGAAGGAATTTATTTCTGAGGGAATAGGGCAATAATTAAATGGGATAATTTGAGCTTCCCAGTAGAGCAAGGTGGTCTGGGATAACCTGATATGAATAGATAAGTTAGATATATGCAGTCAAGGCTCATATACATAATGTTAGCAGAAAGTTATAAATCAAATTGGAAGGGGAATGATGATAATGAAACTGAGTGAAAGTGTGAGAAATAAGAAGAGGGTAGAATTTTAGATGCAAATTCTTAAGGAGAATAACAACTACCATAAAGAATATTATATTCATAAAGATGCATAAAGTAGTCAAAAAACTGAGTCAATGTGGGAATTGAGAAAGGAGGTTTTGACAATTTGAATGACCACAAGTAGGAGAATAGAAAATAGATAAAAGGGGGCTAGAATTTAGTGTAGAAAACTGGAAAAGGAACCAAGGTACTGGGCACAAATAACTATTGAGAGAGAGAAAGGTAATGGAGTAGGATGAGGCCAAGCAGAACTTTAGATTGCAGGTTAAAGACTGCCTTCACTATTGGGCAAAGTGAAGGGCTTAGGTGAGTGCTAAGTTTAATATTGGCTTAGTCTAGAACAGATACTGCTATTAAAAACATGATAATTATTAGGGCATATAAATGTTACATGATAACTATAAGAATCAGAAGAATTTGGAAAAGATTAGGAAGAAAGACTGGAAAGTCAATTTACAAAGAAACAATGGGAGGACTGGCCCACTCTTGAATGCATGGCTCACAAGTATGTAACAATGTCCAGAAGGTTTAGGAATGTGCTTATAATAAGTATTTTTATATCCCAAACAGACTTCAAAGACTTTTTCTTCAAGCAGAGGTGTAATTAAGAAAAAACAGGGAACACATTTCTGAGAGTCTAATGAGCTGGCAGATTTTAAAAATTTCTGTCAAAAATATTGGGGAAGTGAATAGCTGTAAAGCCTAGATGTTTTAGGATTTTTTTCTTGGAACTGCTTGCATAGCTATTTTTTACACCTAAAGCAGAGCTCAAGACAATTATTCCTTAGATAGATAGCAAATGCTGGATGTGTGATGAAAAAGAGAGTTAACTAAGAACATGATTTTTGGGAATGTAATTAGCTGACAGATTTTAAAAACTGCCTTCAGAGTACTCTGCCAGAAATGTTTGGGGAGCAAATGGTTGCAACTAAGGAAATGATTATTTTCAGCTGGGACACAGGATTTGATGCCTGTTCATAATACAGTCTTACTAAATTTTATGTTACCACAAAAGCTGTTACTAGAAAATGGAAATCAAATTCTAAAACAACCGTAATTGAATTATTGAATATTTTAAATGAGATAAAAGAACTAGATGCTGGATCTCTAGAAAAAACAGAAGTAGCAAATTACATAGAAATACATGGAATTAGAAGGAACAATACATAAATATAATAAAGTTCAAAAGGAGGAGTGTGGTTTAAGTGAAGGCATAAATTGAATCATTATTGACCACAGGCTAGGCAATAATACAGATGTCTAAATAATCTTGAAGGTTAGGGTCTTGTGGCAGAGCTCCTGCAATATCGAGTTCAGCTGTAGTAACCGCCGCCTATGAAACAATGACAAAAGTCACAGTAGACTTGGGCCTTGTGGCTGATCTCCAATACTGAAGTCAGATGTAGTGACCACTGCCTATGAAACAATGACAAAAGTCTCAGTAGATTTGTAAGCTAAGACTTGTGGCAGATCTCCTGCAAAATCAAGGTCATATGTAGTAACCCCAGGCTATGAAACAATGACAAAATACTAAGTAAACTTGTAAAATTTGGTCTTCTGGCAGAGCTCGTACAATATTGAGATGAGACATAGTGACCACAGGCTATGACACAATGACAAATGTCTTAGTAAACTTCTAGGTTACAGTCTTGTAGCAGAGTTCTTGCAATACAGAGGTCAGATGAAGTGACTGCAGGCTAAAAAAACAATGACAAAACTCTCAGTAAACTTGCAGGTTAGGGCCTTGTGGCAGAGTTCCTGCAAGATTGTGGTCATATGTAGTGACCACAGACCATGAAACAATGACAAAAATATCAGTAAACTTGTTGGTTGAGGACATCAGGCCTCCTGCACTTTGTGAGATATAGTGACCAGAGGCGAGGAATCAATTACAGAAATCTCAGCAAACTTGCAGGTTACAGCCATGTGACAGCTCTTGCAATACTGACATGAGATGCAGTGAACTCAGGATAGGAAACAATGGCAAAAGTTTCTGTAAACTTGTAGGTTATGATCTTGTAGCAGAAATCCTCTAATACCAAGATCAGACATAGTTAAAGCAGGCTAGGAAAGAATGACAAAACTCTCAGTAAACTTGCAGGTTAGAGAATTTGGCAGAGCTCCTGCAATACTGATGTCAGACGTACTGAATGCTAGCTATAAAACAATGAAAAAAGACTCAGTAAACTGGTATGTTAGGGCCTTGTGGTGGGGCCCCTGCAATAACGAGGTCAGAAGTACTGACCACAGGCTATAAAACAATGACAAAAGTCTCAGTAAACTTTTGTAGGTTAGACCCTTGTTGCAGAGCTCCTGCGATATCAAGGTTAGACGTAGTGATAGCACAGTATGAAGCAATGACAAAAGGCTCAGTAAACTTGTAGGTTACAGCATTCTTGCAGTGCACCTGCAGTACCTAGATGAGATGTAATGAACTCAGTATAGGAACAATGACAAAAATCTCAGTAAACTGGTAGGTTAGGGCCTTGTGGCAGAGCTTCTGCAATATACAAGTCAGATGTAGTGACCACAGGCTATGAATGACAAAAGTCTCAGTAATCTGGTAGATTAGGAAATTGGGGCAGAACTTCTGCAATATTGAGGTAAGACATAGTGACCCCAGGGTATGAAATAATGAGAAAAGTCTCAGCAAACTTGTAGGTTGGGGTCTTCTGGCAGAGATCTTGCAATACCAAAGTCAGAAGTGGTTACTGCAGCCTAGGAATCAATGACAAAAGCCTCAGTGAACTTATAGATTGTGAACTTCTGGCAGAGCTCCTGCACTTTCTAGGTGAGACTTAGTGATGACAGGTGAGAAGACAATGATAAAACTCTAAGTAAACTTGTAGATTAGGGCCTTGTGCAAGAACTCCTTCAATATCAAGGTCAAAAGTCTCAGTAAACTTACAAGTTAGGGCTTGTGGCAGAGGTCCTGCAAATACCGAGGTCAAACATAAGGACCACAGGCTATAAAACAATGAAAAATGTCAGTAACGTATAGGCTAGGGTCTTCTATCAGAGTCCTTGCAATACTGAGGTTAGACGTAGTGATCTCAGTGTATGAAACAATGACAAAAGACTCAGCAAACTTGTAGATTAGGGCCTTGAAGCAGAGCTTCTGCAATATCAAGGTTAGACGTAGTGACTGCAGACTATGAAACAATGACTGTAGTCTCAGTGAACTTGTAGTTTTGGGCCTTCTGGCAGAGTTCCTGCAATATTGAGGTCAAATGAAGTGAGAGTAGGCTATGAAACAATGGCAAAAGTCTCAGTAAACTTGTAGGTTTGGGCCTTGTGGCAGAACTCCTACAATATTGAAGTCAGACAGTGAGCACAGGCTATGAAACAATGACAAAGGTCTGAGTAAACTTGTAGGCTAGTGCTCGTCACTGATCTTGCAATGCCAAGGTCAGACATGATGACCACAGGCTAGGAAACAATGACAAAAGTCTCTGCATTCTTGTAGGTTAGGGACTTGTAGCAGACCTCCTGCAATACTGAGATCATACAGAGTTAACGCAAGTTAGGAAACAATGACAAAAGTCTCAGTTAATTTGTAGGTTATGATCTTGTGGTAGAGGTCCTGCAATATCGATGTCAGATGTACTAGCCAGAAGCTATGAAACAATGTCAAAACTCTCAGTAAACCTGCAACTTAGGGTCTTGAGACAGCACTCCTAAAATACTGAGATGAGACATAGTTAACACAGGCTATGATAAAATGAGAAGTCTCAGTAAACTTGTAGGTTTGGGACTTGTGCAGAGATCCTGAAATATCAGGGTTAGACATAGTGACCGCAGACTAAGAAACAATGACAAATGTCTCGCTAAACCTGTAGGTTAGAAGCTTGTGGCACAGCTCCTGCAATATAGATATGAAACAATAACAAAAGTCTCAGTAACCTTGAAGGTTAGGGCCTTCTGACAGAGCTCCTGCAATATCAAGGTCAGATGTAGTGACTTAGGCTATGAAAAAAGGCAAAAGTCTCAGTAAACTTGTAGGTTAGGGTCTTGTGGCAGAGCCTTTTCAATATCGATGGCAGGCTATGAAACAATGTCAAAAATGTTTTTAACCTTGTCAGTTAGGGTCTTGTGGCAGAACTTTTGCAATATCGAGGTCCAACATAGTGACTGCAGCCTATGAAACACTGATAAAGGTCTCAGTAATCTTGTAGGATATGGCCTTGTGGCAGAGCTCCTGGAATATCATGGTCAGACGTAGTGAATGCAAGGTATGAAACAAAGACAAAACTCTCAGTAAACTTGTAGGTTAGGGCATTGTGGCAGACATCTCGCAATATCGAGGTCAGATGTAGTGACCACAGGGTATAAAACAATCAGAAACCTCTCAGCAAAATTGTAGATTAGGGTATTGTGGTAGACATCGTACAATATTAAGGTGAGACGTACTGAATGCAGGATACAAAGCAATGACAAAAGTCGTAGTAAACTTGTAGGTTAGGGACTTGCGGCAGAGCTCCTGCAATATCAAGGTTTGACATAGTGACTGCAGGCTGTGAATCAATGAGAAAAGTGTCAGTAAACGTACAAGTTAGGGATTTTGGCAGAGGTCCTGCAATACCGAGGTCAAATGTATGGACTGCAGGCTACAAAACAAAGAGAAATGTCTCAGTAAACTTATAGGTTAGGGTCTTCTTGCAGAGGCCCTGCAATATCGAGGTTAGACGCAGTGACCACAGGGTATGAAACAATGATACAATTCTCAGTAAACTTGCACGTTAGAGACTTTTGGCAGAGCTCCTGCAATACAGAGGTCAGACGTGGTGAACACTGGCTAGGAAACAATTACAAAACACTCAGTAAACCTGTAGGTTAGGGCCTTATGGCAAAGCTTCTGCAATAACCAGGTCAGATGCAGTGCCCACAGGCTATGAAACAATGACAAAAGTCTCAGTAAACTTGTAGGTTTGGGCCATGTGGCAGAGCTCCTTCTCTTCCTAGGTGAGCAGACAATGACAAGACTCTCAGCAAACTTTTAAGGTTAGAACCTATGACAGAGCTCCTGCAATACTGACTTGAGATGTAGTGAATTCAGGATAGTAAACAATGCCAAAAGTCTCAGTTAACCTGTAGGTGAGGGTCTTGTAGCAGACCTCCTGCAATACCAACATCAGACATAGTTAGACATAGTTAACAAAGGCTAGGAAACAATGACAAAAAGTCTTAGTAAACTTGTAGGTTAGGGGCTTGTGGCAGATCTCCTGCAATATCAGGTCAGATGTAGTGTCCACAGGCTATGAAACAATGACAAATGTCTAAGTAAACTTCTAGTTTATAGTCTTCTGGCAGAGGTCCTGCAATACGTGGGTCAGATATAGTGACTGCTGGCTATGAAACAAAAACAAAAGTGTTAATAAAGTTGTAGGTTAGGCCCTTTGGCAGAGTTACTGCAATATGGAGGTCAGACATAGTGATTGCAGGCTTTGAAACAATGACAAAGTCTTATTAAACTTGTATTTTCGAGCCTTGTTGTAGAACTCCTGCAATATTGAGGTCAGACTTAGTAACTGCAGGCTAGGAAACAATGACAAAAGTCTCAGTAACTGCTAGGTTAGGCCCTTATGGCAGCGCCGCTGAAATACTGAGGTCAGACAATGACCACAGGCCAAGAAATAATGACAAAAGTCTCAGTAAACTTGTAGGTTAGGGCCTTGCAGCAGAGCTCCTGCAAGACTGAGGTCAGATGTAGTGACCACAGGCTATGAAAAACGATGAGAGTTTCAGTAGATTTCTATGGTAGGGACATTAGGGCCTTGTGGCAGAGCTCCTGCAATATCAAGGTCAGATGTGTGAATACTGCCTAGGAAACAATGACAAGACACTCAGTAAATGTGTAGGTTAAGACCTTGCGGCTGAACTTCTGCAATACTGAGGTCAGACATAGTGAAGATAGACCAGAAAAGAATGACAAAAGTCTCAGTAAACTTGAAGGTTACGGCCTTGTGGCAGATTTCCTGCAATATTGAGATCAGATGTAGTGACCACTGTCTATGAAACAATGAAAAAAGTCTCAGAAGACTTGTAGGTTAGGGCCTTGTGACAGATCTCCTGCAATACTGAGGTCAGATGTAGTGACCACTGTTTATGAAATAATGACAAAAGTTTCAGAAGACTTGCAAGTTAGGGCTTTGTGGCAGATCTCCTGCAATATCGAGGTCATATGTACTAACCGCAAGCTATGTAATAATAATTGTCTTATTAAACTTCTAGGTTAGGGTCTTGTGGCAGAGCTGCTGCAATACTGAGGTCAGATGTAGTGACTGCAGGCTAAGAAATAATGGCAAATTCTCAGTAATCTTGTAGATTAAGGCTCTGGGCCTTGCGGCAGAGCTCCTCGAATATCAAGGTCGGAAGTAGTGAACGTAGGCTATGAAACAATCACAAAAGTCTCACTTATCTTGTAGGTTAGGATCCTGTGGCTCAGCTTCTGCAATATCAGACAGAGTGACCGCAAGTTATGAAACAATGGCAAATGTCTCAATAAACCAGTACGTTAGGGCCTTGGGGCAGAGCTTCTGCAATATCAAGATCAGACATAGCGAAAGCAATCTATGAAACAATGACAAAAGTCTGAGTAAACTTGTAGGTTGAGGCCTTATGACAAAGATCCTGAGATACAGAGGTCAGAAGTAGTGAACATAGGCTAAGAAAGAATCACAAAAGTCTCAGTTAGCTTGTAGGTTAGGGCCCTGTGACTCAGTTTCTGCAATGACAAAGTCATATGTAGGGACTGCAGGCTATGAAGGAATGACAAAAGTCTCAAAAAATGTATAGGTTAGGGCCTTGTGGCAGAGCTTCTGCTATATAAAGAGGTGATATTTTGGACTTGGTATTAACCAACATGAGTAATCACTGCAGTGTCCCTGCAGTATCATCATCGCTGGTAAGATCCAACCATAAAGCGGTTGCTTTCAAAGTCACCATCTCCCCCAACTCCCCTCTAGCTAGGGTCAAACAAAAAAAAGTACAGTTTTGTACCTACCATAAATGTAGATGTTCAAGTGTTCACCCTGCTGCAGTCATCACACTTGGGGTTATCCTGTCATCAGGCGGTCCCGCAGTCGGCCAGAATTCCAAAGTCTTGGTCCGGCGTTGGTTGCTGTCACCTCTTCCCTGACGTCAGTGCGCCAGGGGTATATATAATGCAACCAACGCCATTTTCTTCAGTTTTTCTTGCCCCAGATGTCAGGTGCCCCCAAAAAGGTGGTCAGAATTAGTAACAAATGGAGTGAACACTGCACAAACACAAAATCCCTTCAGCTATAAGCAAATACATCAGTAAGGCATAGAAGAGGTTTTGCCAGTAGATCAGAGGGGATGGAGGGAGGGTAACCTGGACTGCAGCAGGGTGAACATCTACATTTATGGTAGATACAAAACTGTACTATGTTCATCGTGTTACCCTGCTGCAGTCATCACACTTGGGTTGAATCCCAAAGCTAAGGTAGGGGGGAGGTATCATAGAGAGTTAGTGGAGGCAATAAGGCCCTGCAGAACTGCAGTGGCGAAGCCTGACCTGGACTTAGAGTAAAGAGGTAAGTGATAGGTAAGTGATAGTGTTTGGTAAAGGTGTGTACTGAACTCCAAGTTGCAGCTTGTAAAATTTCCTTGGTTGGAACCCCCCTGAGAAAGGCTGTAGAGATAGCTGTTGCCCTGGTAGAGTGGGATCTAATGGTAGCAGGAACTGGTTTCCCATGATGGGTATAGCAGAAACGTATGCAATGACCTATCCATTTAAAAATGGTTTGCTTAGATATAGCCTTCCCTTGAGAAGCTGTAGCATAGGATACAAAGAGCTGGTCAGTTTTTCTGAAAGCCTTAGTTTTGCCCAAGTAGTAATGAAGCTGCCTGTGAATGTCCAAGGAATGCAGGAGTCCCTCACCTTTGTTCTGTGGATTGGGGAAGAAGGTGGGTAAGTAGATGGTTTGATTTAAAGCTATACTGGAAACCACCTTAGGCATAAAGGAAGGATTAGTTCATAGAGAAACTCTGTCTTGATGAAAAATGAGGAAAGGTTCCACTGCCATTAGTGCCTGTAGCTCTGAGACTCTCCTAGCTGAAGTTATTGTTAGGAGCAGGGCAGTCTTCCATGATAGGAACTGAAGATCTGCAGAGAAAGCTGGTTCAAAGGGAGGTAGTGTTAGTTTTTCCAGAACAAAGTTGAGGTCCCATGTTGGTGTAGGAGCTCTCCTAGGTGGTCTAATGTTTTTTTGCCCCTCTGAGGAACTGCCTTAGAAGAGGATGTGAAAATGAAGGTGGATCCATGTTGTAGTGAGCTGAAATAGCTGAAGCATGGATTTTAATTGAGGAAAAGGAAAGTCCTTTGTGCAACATCTCAGCTAAATACTGCAGAATGTGAGGCTGAATGGTGTCTTATTTAGCTTGGTTCCAGGCACAAAACCTTTTCCATTTGTCCGAATAAGCCTTCCTGGTGCTTGGCCTCCTGGCTTCCAGAAAAACATCCAGAACTGCTTGTGAAAGAGGAGCTGGTTGGATGCTTAGTTGATTTGCATTGCAGCCAGATTTAAAGTTTTGAGCTGGCTGTGAAGAATCTGTTTGTTTTGTTGTGTGAGCAAATGGGGTATTTGAGGCAATATCCATGGTGGGCTGTGGGCCATATTTTTCAGTAGTGGGTACCAGTGCTGGCATGGCCAGTCTGGGGCTATGAGAATCAGTCATGGTCTCTCCCTTTTGACCTTCAAAAGAACCTTTGTGAGGAGAGGTAATGGAGGGAAGGCATATGCTGTCAGGTTTTTCCCAACTGAAAGAGAGAGAGAGTCCACTTTCCAAGCTTGATGGTGGAATGTCCTTGTACAAAATTTTGTCAGTTGGTAGTTTTGAGGACTGGCAAACAGGTCTATGTTTGGAAGGCCCCATTTTTGAGTTATCATTGCAAATATTTCTGGATCTAGTTTCCACTCGTGGGGATCTTTGATGTTTCTGCTGAGGTCGTCTGCCAATGTGTTCTTCTGTCCTGGCAGGAATTGAGCTTGTAACTGGACTTGGTAGGCCAGAGCTGTGTTCCATAAGATCACTGCTTGCCTGCATAGAGGGTAGGAATGTGTACCCCCTTGTTTGTTTATGTACCACATTACTGTGGTGTTGTCCGTCTTTATTGCAAGTTGTCCTGGATGTAATAGATCCTTGAAGGCTGTCAGAGCTTTCTGTGCAGCTAGCATCTCTTTTTGATTTATGTGCAGATTTCTTTGATCTGCAGTCCATATGCCTTGAATGCATTGTCCTGCCATGTGTGCCCCCCAGGCGTAGTTTGAAGCATCTGTTGTGATAATAGTCTGCCTGGCTGGGGGCAAGGTGAAAGGTTGACCCTTGTTGAGGTGACATGCCTGTGACCACCATAGAAATTCCTGTTGTAGGCAGGGAATGAGAGATATCATTGTGCCCAAGCTGTGGCTGTGTTGAGACCATACGCTTTTTAGGTACCACTGTAATTTCCTCATATGCAGCTTTGCAAATGGTATTATTAGTATGCAAGATGCCATGAAGCCCAAAGCCTGCAGAATTTTTCTTGCAGTTAATTGGGTCTTTGTTGCCATTGTCTTGAAATATTGAGTCAGTTGTAGTTGCTTGTCTGGCGTAAGATAAGCCTTCTGGGCCGTTGTATTCAAGCTGGCACCCAAGAATGTCGTTTTTTGTGAGGGTACTCATTTTGACTTTTTGTTTACTGTGTACCCCAGGCAGTTTAGTAGATGCTTTACAAAGGCCAGATGATGTAAGAGAATGTCTTTGCTTTCTGCTTGGATGAGGCAGTCGTCCAGGTATGGATATATTTGAATTCCTCTGTCTGCAGTATGCAATTACTGGTGCCAGGCATTTTGTAAAAACTCTGGGCGCAGTAGATAAGCCAAAGGGCAGTGCAGAGAATTGGTAATGGGATGAACCTACAATGAAACGGAGGTATCTTCTGCAACTTTGTCTGATAGGGACATGCAGGTATGCCTCCTTGAGGTCCAAGCCATGCTTCCTTGCCTAACATGGGAAGTACCTGCTGTAGTGTTAGCATCTTGAATTTGGGTACTTGTAAGTGTTTAGAATTGAAAGGTCCAGAATTGGTCTCCAGGCATTGTCCTTTCTGGGCACTAGAAAGAGTCTTGAGTAAAATCCTTGGCCTTGCTCTCGAGTAGGTACCAGTTGAATGGCTCTCATGTCCATGAGAGCTGTAATTTGCTTTTGTGCCTCTGCCCATTGATTTTGTGGCAGGTTTGGCATTCCTCTTTTCATTGGCAAGGTGTGAAAGTGGAATCTGTATCCTCGTAAAATTATGTCTAGGACCCATTTGTCCTTTGTGACTATCTGCCAGTTGTCTGCAAAAAGTGTGCGTTTTCCCCCCAAGGGGGCTGCCAAGAGAGTATTGCTTGGCCAGATGAGGTGCAAGTCATCGAGTTTGCCTTCTGGTGGATTGAGACCTGTCTTCTCCTCCCTTCTGTGTTGTAGTGCCCCATTGGCGAGGTTTATACTGGGCTTGTGGCTGTCCTCTGCCCCTTGGGCATCTGTATTTACCCCTCTACGGTCTGTCAGTGGCTGGAAAGGACCAATTTTTTGTTGGCCAGTTTCTGCTGAAGCGAGGGGGTTGTACTTGTAGGAAATCTTTGACTGTCTGCAGATTTTGCCTTATCTTCCATTTTCTTTAAAACTTCTTCTGCTTTAACTCCAAAAAGAACATCCTGTTGTAAGGGAGCATCTAGTAGTTTTGCTTTAACATGATCAGGCAGAGTTTGTTCCTTTAACCAAGCATGCCTACGTATAACAGACCCAGTGACAGCTGCTCTGCAGGAGGCCTCCAAAGAATCAAACCCACATTGTAAGGTATGTTTGCCCACCTGCTCAGTGGCGTGCAACAGATCCTGTACTTCTTTCAATTCAGATTGTTGAGGGAGAGTGGTTATTCTTTGCTTTAACTGAGAGATTAGAAATTGCTGATACTTAAGCATATGAAATTGACAATTCAGTGCCCTCATAGCTAGTGTGGCTGAGGTGTAAACCTTTTTCCCCCACCTGTCTAGTGCTCTGGAATCCCTCTCAGAAGGTACTGGGTTTTTAGCCAAAGAAGCCTTAGCCCCCTTGGGACCCTGGGAGATAGTCTCAGAGTCAGGTACTGGGCTTTTGTAAAGAAATTTGTGGGAATCAGGCACTCTGTAGTATCTGTCAGGCTTAGCCGGAGCAGGAGGTAGAGTCTGGGTTGAAACTGGATTCTAAATAGACATCATCCACAATGTCCAAAACTGGAGGGATGGCAAGAGGTCTGTGTTGGGGGAGTAAAAGAAACTCTCTGAGCCTTTTCTTTGAATCAGAGAAGTCTTGACCTTCCCAGTGAAAATGTTCCCTCAGTGTGTAAAGTTTCCCCAGAGGAGTAGTCTTCAGGAAGAGAAGCTGAGGGAATAGAGTCCTCAGCATCAGAATCTTCATAAGGAGAGAAGGAATAGTCTTGGTCCTCAGAGGAGTCTGAAGAAATGGACATTTGCTCAGAGGAAGCAAAATCTTCCTCCTGTCTAGGCCTTTTGTCAGGAGGGGGCTGTGAACCCCTGATTAAAGAAATCAAATCTTCAGCCATTTTGAGCATCTGTTTTTTAGGCATAGGGCCTTGAACAGGAGACTGAAGTGCAGTCCTTCTAGTTTTAGAAGGAGTCTTCGACTTAGAAAATGTTTTAATGGAGAGAGTCGTCGGTCTGAAAACGCCTTCAGACACTGATGGCGTTTCTGTAGCACCGTCTTTTGAAGCAAAGTCGTCAGAAGGGCCTGAAGTAAAAGGCTGCATCGGCCTGGTACATTTCATCAAAATTTCCATAGCGGTCTCAGGTTCCAGATCTACGGTAGTCAGGGGCTGCGTCGGAACCTCACTGAAGACCGGAGACCAGATCAGCCGAGGCCTCGGAATCTGGCTTAGGCCTGGGCTGCCTGTCCTTATACCTGCGTTTTCTGTGCACGCAGGTAGTCGGTTGCTCCGACGGCATGTTGTAGTTAAATTTCCTACCGAAGTAGTGCCGTGCGAAATCAAAGTGTCTTTTAATAGTACGCTTATTAAACCTAGCACAAAACCGACAAGAAGTGACGTTGTGGTCTGGGCCTAGGCAAGGTATGCAATAAGAATGAAAATCCTTATGAGGTATTTGCTTCCCACAAGAAATACAATTGTTAACTTTTTCTGACATCGGTCTGAGGCAAGAAAAGTTTCCCCAATGGGGTACTTAGCTATATAGAAGACTTCAGCCTGAAATTCGAATTCGAAAATCTCAGGACTTGGCCGACCGGCACTTGCGAACTGCTTCTACTTCGGGCACCGCGTGGCAAGAAAGACTGGAGAAAATGGCGTCTGTTGCATTATATATACCCCTGGTGCACTGACGTCAGGGAAGAGGTGACAGCAACTGACGCCGGACCAAGACTTTGGGATTCTGGCCGACTGTGGGACCGCCTGACGACAGGATAACCCCAAGTGTGATGACTGGAGCAGGGTAACACGATGAACATCTTCTCTAAAGCTGAGTACAGCCTCCTGATGGATGGTATAAACAGCTTCACTGCCCCCCTCCCCCTCTATAGGAACTGGCATCAGTATCCAAAACTTTACCAAAGCACTATACAACCCATTATATAGATGCATGTAATCAGGAATACCGGACAGGACTAAATAATCCTCCGCAAGGAAGAGTAAACCTGTCTGGTGGACATCTGCAATAAATAAACTCTATAACAAAAGGAAAACTGCTGTCCAGGACCAAGAAAGAACAGGTGCCCAACTGAAAGCAATCTCTCCTTAGCCTAAACAAGCCAATAAGAGCACTAGTGAAATCCACCAAGCAATGTTTGAGTCCAAATTGGCCACATCTACTAGAGACTATCATAAGGACTTTTGTACATATGTTCACAATATCAAAGGAAGCACTCAGATCTGCTCAGAAATGGTGATCAAGGACACAACATATACAAATGCTGTAGATATAGCAAACTTGCTGACAGATTCAGTGAAAACTTCACCCCTCTGTCCCCCATCAGTAAATAAGGACATTTGCAGTACCTGCCCCTTTTCCCTTATATCTAGGGAACAGGTCATTACCGCTATCTCAAAGGCAAAAAATACCACCTCCATGGGACACAATAAAATCCCAGGCTGCATCCTACATCAACTCAGGCAGGAAATTGCAGTACCATTAGGTGCCCTATTCAACCAAAGCCTGAGTACTAGCTTTGTCCCAGCTGAGTGAAGGGCAGCAACTGTCATCCCTTTGCACAAAGGTGGAGCAACTACCGATCCAGGGCAGGAAATTATAGACCTATCAGCCTAACTAGTCTGATCTGCAAAGCCATGGAATATCATGGTCTTCATTAACAAGGACATTGGCAACCTCTAAACACTCGATCCCACACAGTATGGCTTCGTCAAGGGGAGGTCATGTCTGTTAAATTTGGCTGACTTTTTTGAGACTGTCACCAAAGCCATGGACAAAGGGAAGATGGTGCACACCACATACCTTGACCTGGCCAAAGCCTTCGAAACTATTCCCCACTCAGAAATAGCTAAACTCTCTCAACTAGGCATCAATCCATGTGTTAGATGGGTAGCTAACTGGCTCACTCAGAGAGCCCACCATGGAAAATAGGGGAAGTCACCAAGCAGTAGACCCGTAACGAGTCTTGCACCCCAGGTTTCGGTCTTGGGGCCACTGTTATTTGGGATATAGTTTTCTGAGGTTCAGGCCAAAACCAGTGGGCCATAGCTGACCAAGTTTGCAGATGACTGCAAGCTGAGGGCGATCATCAATTCCCCTAATGATGTGGATATTCTCCAAGAGGGTCTCACCAAAACAAATGACTGGTGTCAGAAACATGGCCTCAAGCTAAATAACAAAACATGATTTGTCATCCCATTTGGGGAGAGCGATGTCCCCACAAATTATCACATTAATGACAATGTCCTAAGCATGCAATCGGTCATGAGGGATTTGGGCACCCAGGCTGATAGCAACTTGACTTTTGACCACCATGTTGCTTCCATTGTACAGAAAGCTTTCTACATGGCCCACCTCATAAGTAAGGGTATCTCATCCAGGGACAAGGTCATAACATCCCTTTATTCTTCCCTTATAAGGCCCATTATCGAGTACAATGCCACATTTGGCACGTACCTCGCAAAGCACATTCAGCAGCTGGAGAGATCACAGTTCCTCACCAGGAGAGCCCAGGGCCTCAAAAATTTACCATACACAGATAGGCTAAAAGCATCATTTCTCTACTCAGTTTCATACAGACTCCTCAGAGGTTACCTCTGACTGGCATACAAGGTGATCTCAGACCTGCCTTGATGGGACTGTTGCATATATGCAAGTTAAGCTCCTCTCGAGTAAACCACACATGTACCCTCAACCTGGTTTGTGGCATCAATAGGACTTATTGGGGGGACAGATTTGTGTCTCAGAGACTCCCCCATCTCTGGAATAGACTCCCTCTCCACGTCAATCAGAGTACCTCTTTACCCCTTTTTAAGTGCAACCTGGATAACTGGATGGGAAGACAGTGACCAGTAGCTGTGAAACAACGACAAAAGTCTCAGTAAACTTGTAGGTTAGGACCTTCTGGCAGAGGTCCTGCATTACCAAGGTCAGACGTAGTGACCTCAGGCTATGAAACAATGGCAAAAGTCTCACTAAACTTGTAGGCTAGTTCCTTATTGCAGAGCTCCTATAATATAGACATCACACAGTGTCCACAGGTTGTGGAACAATGACAAAATTCTCAGTAACCTTGAAGGTCAGGGCCTTCAGGTAGAGCTCCTGCAATATCGAGTTCAGATGTACTGACCAGAGGTTATGAAAAAATGACAAACATCTCAGTAAACTTCTAGGTTAGGGTCTAGTGGCACAGTTCCTACAATAATGATGTCAGATGTAGTGACTGAAGGCTATGAAACAATGTCAAAAGTCTCAACCTTGATAGGTCTTGAGTAGGAGCACCTGCAATACTGAGGCCCAATGTAGTGAGTGCTACCTGTGAAACAATGACAAAATTCACAGTAAACTTGTAGTTTAGAGCCTTGTGGCAGAGCTCCTGCAATATCAAGATCAGATGTAGTGATTACAGGCTACGAAATGGAGACAAAAGTCTTATTAAACTTATAAGTTTGGGCCTTGTGCCAGAGTTCCCACAATATCAAGGTCAGACATAGTAACCACAGGCTATGAAAAAATGAAGTTTCAGTAAACTTGTAGATTAGGGCCTTGTGACAGTGCCCCTACAATATCAAGATCAGATGTAGTGATTGTAGGTTATGAAACAATGGCAAAAGTCTAATTAAACTTGTAAGTTTTTGCCTTGTGGAGAGCTCCTGCAATACAGAGGTCAGACATAGTAAGTGCAGACTATGAAACAATGACATAAATCTCAATAAACTTGAAGGTTAGGGCCTTGTGGCAGAGCTTCTGCAATACCAAAGTCAGACATAGTGAAGGCAGGCTAGGAACCAATGTCAAAGTCTCACTAAACTTGTAGGTTATGGCCTTGTGGCACTGCTCCTGCAATATCAAGATCAGACATAGTGACTGCAGGCTGTGAAACAAAAAGAAAAGTCTCAGTACAGTGGTAGGTTAGGGCCTTGTGGCAGAGCTTCTGCATTATCAAGATCAGACATAATGACCAGTGACTATGAGACAATGACAAAACACTCAATAAACTTGTAGGTTAGGGCATGTGGAAGAGGTCCTACAATATCAATGCGAGATATAGTGACTGCAGGGTATGAAATATGACAAGAGTCTCAATAAACTTGTAGGTTAGGGCCTTCTGCCAGAATTATTGAAATATCGAAGTGCGACATAGTGACTGCAGGGTGTGAAACAATGAAAAAAACTCACAGTAAACTTGCAGGTTAGGGCATTGTGGCAGACATCCTGGAATACTGAGGTGAAATTTAATGACCACAGGCTATAAAACAATAACAAATGTCTCAGCAAACTTATAGGTTAGGGCCTTGTGGCAGAGCTCTTGCAATATCGAGGTCAGACGTAGTGACTGCAGGCTATGAAACAATGACAAAAGTCTCAGTAAACTTGCAGGTTAGGGCTTGTGGCTGAGGTCCTGCAATATTGAAGTGAGATATAGTGACAATATCGAAGTGAGGTATAGTGACTGCAGGGTATTAAGTAAGACAAGAGTCTCAGTGGTTAAGGCCTTCTGGCGGAGCTCCTGAAATATTGAGGACAGACATAGTGACTGCAGGCTATGAAAAAATGATAAAAGTATCAGTAAACTTATAGGTTAGGGTCTAGTGGTAGAGTTCCTACAATATCAATGTCAGACATACTGACTTCAGGCTATGAAGCAATGTCAAACGTCTCAATAGCTTTTGTCAGTTACAGTCTTGAGCCAGAGTTCCAGCTATATAAAGGCCAAATGTAGTGACTGAAGCCTGTGTAAAAATGGCAAAATTCACAGTAAACTTAAGGTTTCTTGTGTCAGAACTCCTATAATATCAAGGTCAGAACTCCTATAATATCAAGGTCAGATGTAGTGAGCACAGGCTATGAAACAATGACAAAAGTCTCAGTAATTTAGTAGGTTAGGGCTTTGTGGTAGAGCTCTTGGAATATCAAGATGAGATGTAGTGACTGCAGACTATGAAACAATGGCAAACGTCTCATTAAACGTACAAGTTTGGGCCTTGTGGCAGAGCTCCTGCAATATCAAGGTCAGATGTAGTGCTGGCAGGCTATGAAACAATGATAAAAGTCTCAGTAATCTTGTAGTATAGGGTCTTGTGGCTGAGCTCCTGGAATACTTAAGTTAGATGTAGTGACTGCAAGCTATGAAACAATAACAAATCTTTCAGTAAATAGAGGTTAAGGCATTTTGACAAGCATCCTACAATATCAAGGTGAGAGGTAGCGACTACAGACTATGAAACAATGAAAAAACTCACAGTGAACTTGTAGGTTATGGCACTGAGGCATACATCCTGCAATACAGAGGTGAGTAGTGACTGTAGGCTATAAAATGACAAAATTCTCAGTAAACTTGTAGGTTAAGATGTTGTGGCACAGCTTCTGCAATACTGAGATCAGACATAGTAAAGGCAGGCTAGGAAACTACGAGAAAAGTCTAAGCAAACTTCTAGGTTAGGAACTTCTAGCAGAGATCCTGCATTTCCTATGCAAGGAGAAAATGACAACAGTCTCAGCAAAGCTGTAGGTTATGGTCTTGTGACAAACCTACTACAGTACCAATGTGCAATATAGTGAACTCAGCATAAGAAACAATACCAAAAGTCTGAATAAACTAGTTGGTTAGGGTCTTGTAGCAAACCTTCTACTCTACCAAGATCAGACATAGTTAAAGCCAGCTAGGAAACAATGGCAAAAGTCTCAGTAAGCTTGCAGGTTAGGACCTTTGGGTAGAGCTCTAACCTTACCTATGTCAGATGTAGTGACTGGAGGCTACAAAACAATGCTAAAAGTCTCAGTAAATGTGTAGGTTAAGACTTTGTGGCAGAGCTTCCAAAATATTAAGGTCAGATGTAGTGACCACAGGCTATGAAACAATGATAAAT
This sequence comes from Protopterus annectens, assembly GCF_019279795.1. Lineage (NCBI taxonomy): Eukaryota > Metazoa > Chordata > Ceratodontiformes > Protopteridae > Protopterus > Protopterus annectens. The sequence continues at coordinate 1,356,849,568 of NC_056744.1, read as the reverse complement.
GTCTCAGTAAACTTGTAGGTTAGGGCCTTGTGGAAGAGCTCCTGCAATACCAAGCTCAGATATAGTGACAGCAGGTTATGAAACAATGACCAACATCCCACTAAACATTTAGGTTAGGGTTTTGTGGCAAAACTCCTCCAATACTGATACCAGACACAGTGACTGGAGGCTATGAAACAATGTCAAAGGTCTCGGTCCCCTTGTAGGTTAGGGTCTTGTGGCAGAGCTCATGTAATATCAATGTCAAACATTGTAACTGCAGGCTATTAATGGCAATGTCTCAGTAAACTTGCAGGTTATTGCCTTGTGGCAGAGCTTCAGCAATATCAAGGTCAGATGTAGTTACCACAGGCAATGAAACAATGACAAAAGTCTCAGTAATCTTGTAGATTAGGGTCTCGTGACAGAGCTCCTGGTATATCAAGGTCAGATGTACTGATCACAGGCTATGAAACAATGACAAAAGTCTCAGTAAACTTATAGGTTAGGGTTTGTGGCAGAGTTCCTGCAATATCCAGGTCGAGCATAGGGACCACAGGCTATGAAGCAATGAGAAATGTCTCACTAAACGTGTAGGTTAGGGTCTTTTTACGGAGGTCCCCCAATATCAGGGTCAGACGTAATGACCACAGGCTATGAAACCATGACAAAAGCCTCAAGAAACTTGTAGGTTTTTGCATTCTTGCAGAGATCCTGCACTTCCAAAGTGAGACTTAGTGACAACAGGTGGGGAGACTGTCAAAAGGCTCAGCAAACTTGTAGGTTATGGCCCCGCGACAGAGATCCTGCAATACCGATGTGAGTTGTATTGATCTCAGGATATGAAACTATGACAAAAAACTTGTAGGTTAGGGTCTTGTCGTAGACCTCCTTCAATACCGAGATCAGACATAGTTAACATAGCCTAGAAAACAATGACAAAAGGCTTGGTAATCTTGTAGATTAGAAACTTGGGGCAGAGCTTCTGCAATATTGAGGCCAGATGTATTGACTGCAGACCATGAAACAATGACAAAAGTCTCAATAAACTTGTAGGTTAAGGCTTTGTGGCAGAGCTCCTGCAATATCAAGGTCAAACATAGTGATAGGCTATGAAACAATGACAAAAGTCTCAGTAACCTTGAAGGTTAGGCCCTTCTGGTGAAGGTCCTGCAATATCAAGGTCACACGTACTGACAGCAGGCAATGAAACATTAACAAGTCTCCCTAAACTTGTAGGTTATGGTCTTGTGGAAGAACTCTTGCAACATTGATGTCAGACGTAGTGACCACAGCCTATGAAATGATGTCAAAAGTCTCAGTAACCTTGCAGCTTAGGGTGTTGAGGCAGAACTCCAACAATTCTAAGATCAGACATAGTTAATACAGGTTATGATACAGTGACAGAAGTGTCAGTAAATGTGCAAGTTGGAGAGTTGTAGCAGAGGTTTTGCAATATCATGGCCAGACACAGTGACCACAGGCTAAGAAACGATAAGAGTCTCAGTGAACTGAACTTTCAACATGGCTGCACATTGAATAACAGCTTATTTCTAAAATTGCTTCTCTGTCTTTTGGCTAAGATCAAGTGTAGTGTAATGTTCTCAAGGTCTCCCAGTGTGAAAACAGTAACTCAGCAAAGAAGGCCAGTAGATTTGTATTTATGAGTAAATTTCACTAACTGGCAAGTAAGTGCACTGTCTGGATGCCAGGAATGAAGAAATGCAGAAGACCTGGAAGAAAATCAGCTACAAAAAGTAAATAAGAAACACTGACTGGGAAACATTTTGCAGCTGTTCAGCAAAAAGGAATGTAACCTTCAGACATGACTTCCAGTAACCTACAAGAAGACATAAGACAACTGGATACAGATCTAGTTAAAATAAACAAAACACTGATGGAGTAGATCAACGCAAACAACAAAAGTCTGGAAAAAAAATGGAAGAAGCTTTAAACAGATACTCATAGGAGATGATAAAACTACAAAAATCAGAGGCTGAACTAAAGAAAAGGCTGAATACGAGACTGCTCAGGAAGAGATGTTTCAAAAATTAATAAGAGGACAGAGCGCATAGAGAAAACCTGAGAATTTCAGCTATACCAGAGAAGCTGGAAGTGACCGACTGCATTTTATGAAAGCATAAATAAGCAACTGGACTGGTATTCCACAGCATGAGTTGTTGTGTTGAAAGGGCACATCCTGTGTATGTTCCAAACCTGGCTATAAGTAAGCAGCCTAGACCTTTAATAGCAAAGATGCAATCCTACCAGCAGAAGCGGTTGATTTTGACAAAACTATGACAGAAGTACAAAGCAGTAAAAGTGGGAGACAGCACAGTATTTGTGGAAAATGATTACTCATTGTACACCAAGCAGAAGAGGAGCAAATTTATTCCACTATTCAGGCAATGTTGAGATGCAGGTGTGACATTCAAACTGCTGTACCCAGCTGTCTTCAATGTATTCTTCCCTGGAGGGACAAAATCATTTTTTGCTGAAGTACATGCCAAGGAGGAATTACAAATGTTTGAACAACAAAAAGTAAGCTGTGAAACAGAAAGATTCTACTTGTTCTTCTGGTAATAGACCACAGAGGGACTATACCTGTGAAACCTCAAAATTTTCAACAGAAAATGTTGGGAGAGGAGGAAGGGAACATGAGAGTCAACTAGAAGAATCAAAAGTATGTTGGTAATGAAGAAGAGACAGGATTTCAGAGATGAACAGTAATAAAACCAGTAAATTAATATGGGATTATAATGCAATAATTATGTGTGTGAAATATGACAGAACAAGAAAATCCAGAATATTGGCCTTATTCAGAATTTGTTGGACTTGTAGGGAACTATAAAGCATATGCCCTACTTTGTGTCATTAATGTGCAGAAAAGTGCTTTGGGGGGGGGGAGAGGAAGAGGACGGAGAAAGTTAACTGTAAATAAAGATTTTTTTTACCAATTTTGTGCCACACCATTTTCTTTACATGCTATAAAGTAAAGGTTTTTGCAGTTATTTTAAGTGTAATGGGGAGTGTAAACAGATGCTGCTTTTTTCCTTTTTCTTTCTCCCTTCTTCTGTCTCTCTTCTTGTTCAGTTTTAAGAAATGTAGGCACTGCAGTATATAAAAAAGCCTGGTTAAAAAGCATGATAAAAGAAAAATTAATGTGATTTTTCCCATTCTTGGATGGGGAAATGACTGGATTAAAGACATTAGACTGATGTAGTAACACGTTTTAAGGATGAAGTAAATGAAAAAGAACATTAAATATAATGAGATTTTTTCTAGCAAATACATGTATGCTCAGTAACATTTATGCAGCTGGTCTTTATGTTTCCGTGGAAACGATCTGATAAAGAGCGACTGGCTGCCTGGTTCTCATGTCTCCATGGAGACAATCTGATAAAGAGAAAATGGCTACAGTCTGAAGAGTGATTAGCTGAGGAAAATAAAACAAGAAAGATAAATTAGCTTGGAGATAATGTTCTCTGAAAGCATTCAGGGTTTTCCCTTCTTCTTTCGGCTGCTCCCAATAGGTTCGCCACAGCAAATCAACTGGTTCCATTTCTTCCTGTCCTCTGCATCTTGCTCTGTCACACCAACCATCTGCATGTCCTCTCTCACCACATCCATAAACCTTATCTTAGGCCTTCCTCTTTTCCCATTACCTGGCAGCTTCATCCTTAGCACCTTCTTCCCAATATATTCAGCATCCCTCATCAGCACATGTCCAAACCAATGTAATCTTGCCTCTCTGGCTTTGTCTCCAAACCTTCCAACCTGGGCTGACCCTCTAATATACTTATTCCTAATCCTGTCCATCCTCGTCACACCCAGTGCAAATCTTAACATCTTCAACTCTGCCACGTCAAGCTCTAACTCCTGCCTTTTTGTCAATGCCACTGTCTCCAATCCATATAACATAGCTGGTCTCACTACCCTCTTGTAGACCTTCCCTTTCACTCTTACTGGTACTCGTCTGTCACAAATCACTCCTGACACTCTTCTCCACCCACCCCATCCTGCCTGTACTCTCTTCTTCACCTCTTTCCACCACTCACCATTACTCTGAACTGTTGATCCCAAGTATTTAAACTCATCCACCTTCGCCACCTCTACTCCCTGCATCTTCACCATTCTTTTATCCTCCCTATCATTCATAGGTTCATAGGTTCATACTAGGCTATCTGCCCGAGGGCATTTATAAGCCTAGCCCATTGTTTTGTGGCTTACGCCACCCCTTTAGTATGGGGAACTATACCCATTATTTTGCTGTGCCTCTGTCGAGCAGTGACACTGAGGTAATTCCTGGGGTATATCTGCGATCTCCCATCCATTGGTCAAGATTTCTCTTGAACAAGGCCAGCGAGGTGCTCTGCCTCACATGTACCGGGATTTTGTTCCACAGCATAGGGAGTCTTTGGGTGATGAATCTATCCCTCCAGCACGTCCTATTAATAGCCGTGTCGAGGTTTAAGTCTCCCGCCCTTGTGGCTCTGATGGATCTAGATTTTTTGAGGTGAAGCATATTCATCAAATCTGGGTTTGACATGGCCTTGTATGTTAGGCAAAGGTCACCTCTGAGCAAGCAGTAAGAGACTGAATAGAGCTGGAGTTCTTTCAGTCGGGCAGCATAGGACAGATTTTTGAGACCCTTTATCCTTTTGGTGAGGAACTTTTGTGGCCTCTCCAGCTGCTGTATACATACACATATATTCTTAGCCCTGCTGACCTTCATTCCTCTTCTCTCTAGAACATATCTCCACCTCTCCAGGGTCTCCTCCACCTGTTCCCTGCTCTCACTACAGATCACAATGTCATCTGTAAACATCATAGTCCATGTGGACTCCTGTCTGATCTAGTCTGTCAACCTGTCCATCACCATTGCAAATAAGAAAGGGCTCAGAGCTGATCCTTGATGTAATCCTACCTCCACCTTAAACGCATCTGTCACTCCCACCGCAGACCTCACCGCTCTCACACTACCCTCGTACATTACCTGTACCACTCTTACATACTTCTCTGACACTCCCAACTTCCTCATACAATACCACAACTCCTCTCTAGGCACCCTGTCATATGCTTTCTCTAAGTCTACAAAGACACAATGCAACTCCTTCTGACCTTCTCTGTACTTCTCCATCAACACTCTCAGAGCAAACATCACATCTGTAGTGCTCTTTCCTGGCATGAAACCATACTGCTGATCACTAATCATCACCCCCCTTCTTAACCTAGCTTCCACTACTCTTTCCCATAACTTCATGCTGTGACTGACCAATTTAATCCCTCTGTAGTTACTACAACTCTGTACATCACCCTTATTTTTTATTTTATTTATTTTATTTTACATTTGTTTACCGGGATAGTCCGATTGGACACAGGTTCATTTACAGCAGAGGCCCGGGGAGAAAAGCTCCATACATTTTAAGTCCAGTTTACAATAAGTTCACACATCAAATGTTCATAGATTATGTGCAATTTATTCTTAAAAATCGGTACCAAAACACTTTTTCTCCATTCCTCAGGCATCCTCTCACTTTCCAAGATATCATTAAACAATCTAGTTAAACTCTCCACTGCCATTTCACCTAAACACCTCCATGCTTCCACAGGTATGCCATCTGGACCAACAGCCTTTCCATTCTTCATCCTCTTCATAGCTATCCTTACTTCCTCCTTGCTAATACACTGCACTTAATGATTCACTATCCACACATCATCCAACCTTCTTCTCCCTCTCATTCTCTTCATTCATCAGCCCCTCAAAGTACGCTTTCCATCTGTGCAACACACTCTCCTTGCATTTGAGTACATTTCCCTCATTATCTTTTATCACCCTTACCTGCTGCACATCTTTATAGATTGGTCCCTATGTCTAGCCAATCGGTACAGGTCCTTTTCTCCCTCCTTAGTGTCCACCACCTTTCATACAACTCTTCATACGCCAGATTCTTAGCCTTCGCCACCTCTCTCTTTGCCATGCACCTCACATCCTTATACTCTTGTCTACTTTCTTCATCTCTCTGACAATCCCACTTCTTCATCAACCTCTTTCTCTGTATACTCTCCTGTACTTCTTCATTCCACCAGGTCTCCTTGTCCTCCTTCCTCTTTCCAGATGTCGCACCAAGCACCTTTCTAGCCATCTCTCTTACTAGCTCTGCTATAGTTACCCAGCTATTTGGTAACTCTTCACTGCCACTCAGTGCCTGTCTTAACTCTTCCCTGAACTCCACCTCACAATTACCCTTTTTCAATTTCCACCATTTGATCCTTGGTGCTGCCTTCATACTCATCCTCCTCTTCTTGATCACCAATGGCATCCTACAAACCACCATCCTATGCTGCCTAACTACACTTTCCCCTGCCACCACTTTATCTCCTTCAGACTGGCCCTTCTACATAAGATATAATCCACCTGTGTGCATCTTCCTCCACTCTTGTATGTCACCCTATGCTCCTCCCTCTTGTTAAAATACATAGTCATCACAGCCATGTCCATCCTTTTCGCAAAATCCACTACCATCTGACCTTCTGCATTCCTTTGCTTAACACCATACCTACCCATCACTTCCTCATCCTCTCTGTTCCCTTCACCAACATGCCCACTGAAATCTGCTCCAATCACCAGTTTCTTACCTTTGGGTACAGTCATCACCACTTCATCCAACTCACTCCAAAATTTTTCTTTTTCATCCATCGCACACCTAACTTGTGGAGCACACGCACTAACAACTTTCATCATTGCACCAATTTCCAGCTTCATAAACATCACTCTATCCAACACTCTTTTCACCTCCAAAACACTCTTAGCATACTGTTCTTTCAGGATAGCCCCTACGCCATTTCTCCTCCCATCCACACCATGATAAAACAATTTGAACCCGCCTCAGATACACCCTGCCTTGCTCCCCTTCCATCTGGTCTTTTGTACACACAATATACCAACCTTCCTTCGGTCCATCATATCAGCTAGCTCTTTCCCCCTGTATCAGTCATACTAACAACATTCAAAGTTCTGACCCTCACTATCACAGTCCTAGCCTTTACCTACCTTCAGGCATACCTCCCCCCTCTTCTCCTCCTTTTTTCCACAAAGTAGATAATCTTTCAAAGCATTTTGGGCCTTTCCCAAGGTAGTTAATGTTCGCTGATAACATTCAATGTTTTTCCAGCTGGGAGAGCTATAAAAACTAAGATGAATCCAATTAGCACTCAGTAGAAGCATGGGCTGCATCATGTGTTTTAGCATGGATGATCTTGAACTCAAGTCTGTGAGTGGGGCTGCCAGTTTGGGACTTTTGTTCCTATTAGGATGGTAAAACTTCAATATTTGAAGATGCACATAGTTTTGTGTATTAGTATTAAGTTAATAGGTTTTAGGGGGCATTGGGATGTATTTGTTCTTTCGTTTTAGAACTTTCAGTAAAACAAAAAGTTATGTGACAGGCTCAAATGTATATGACAAGAAACAACCATGTAAAAGTTCAACCTGCCAAACAGTATATGCATGTAACACAAAAGATGGAACTAGGCATTTAACAAAATATATGTTATACATAAAAGGTGGGAATAATAACTTTTTAATACAATGATTCTTTCTTTAATGTATTTAAATGTAAATGGCCTCACAGATAAATACAAACAAGAAAAAGTAGTAAACTATATTAAAAATGTAGAGTGCAAATAACCATGTTACAGGAGACTCAGAAATGTTTGAACATTTGAATTTGATAAAGGTTTTCAGGATGGTTATCTGGTGGAATATCTGGGGCAAAGGAAAAGAGGAGTACTTACATTCATTGCAAGAGGAGCTCCAATAGTCATAGAAGATAAAAAAAAAAAATAATGGCAGATCTGTAATGCTGAGGGGCTACTGGCAGGGGAGGAAGAGGAGGATTACACTGGCATCTATTTGCATTCCACCTAAAGCTGCTATAATGGAGCTTAAGAAAATTCTGGGAGAAATTTTCAGCATTCAGCAAGAAATATTACTTATAGGCTGAGACTGGAATTTGATTTTCAGCAATGAAAATGTGTCTGGGGGTCCTGAAAGGAAAATATAACAAAGGAGGGTAGATTTTTGAAGAAATTTATAAAAATATTTGGCATGGAAGATGTGAATTCAGTAAAATTAGTTCAGAGTGAATTTACATATTATTCCTCAATATATAAAAAAACTGGGCAAGCCTAGACAGAATTTACATTTCACAAGTACACGTGCATTTAACTGAAGGTCTTGAAACCCACCCAATAACTAATTCAGATCATGTGTCAATAATAGCTAAAATAAAAAAAAAAAACACAGGATAATGAAACAAAATGAGACATTGGTGTTTTCCATCTATCTGTTGAAAAGAGAGAAATTTAAGGAATGGGCAGTGGAGATTATTCAGGAGCTGTTAGAGAGGATAGAAATTTCTTCTGAAAATATAGCCAGGGAGTGGGATAAAATTAAGGTGTAGTTTAAAAATAGAGTGGAAATAAATGAAAAGTAGCTATAGTTAAGAAGTAGCAAGAATTATTGAGAGGGACTGACAAATGTTAAAGTAATGCAGGATTGGGGAAATCTCACAGAAGATCAAATGCAGAATGCTAGGCAGAAAATAAGGGATTACCTTGATAATATGACGGCATAAAAAGATTACTAAGCAACTGTTTTTGATAATAAGACTAGAGCACAAAAAATGTTTAGCACAATGACCTAGGCAACAGAAAGTAGAAAGGGCTATCACCAAACCTAGAGAGCCTATAACAAAGGTAATAATAGATCCTGTAGAGGTATTAGAAATGTTTTGGAAATTCTTTGAGAGAGTGTCTATAAAGCATAGAAATGTGAAAATCAAGAAAAGATACAACTGGAAATGTTTATAGAAGAATTAAATATGCCAAGGTTAGAGGTAGATGAGGCTCAATTACTAACAGTTAAGATATGAGAAGATGAGATAAATTGTGATGTATAACCAATCTACAGGAAAGTCCCCAGGAATAGATGGTATTCCTGTTTAAGTTTGGAAGCTATGAAGAAAAAAACTGAAAGATCTGTAAGGTTTTGTTTAACAGTATAAGAGAAGTACCACCATCCTTGAAGAAAGCAGTGGTAGCTGTAATACCTAGAGAGGGTAAAGATCCATCAGATCCAGCTTCATATTGCCTATTTTAATACTAAACCATGATTATAAAGTGTTCATAACTATAATGGCTAAAGGAATGGCAAAACTGATAGATATGGATTAATATGGTTTTGTGGAGGGGAGGCAAACATTTGACATTAACAAAACACTGATAATCCAGGGGGAAGCAGAATGTAAGAACATGCCATTATTGTAGGTGGGTTTTGATGCCAAGAAAGCATTTGACGGAGTAAGCATAAGCTGGGACTTTATGAGCCGGGCAATGGAAATATTTGCATTTCCTGAAAGCTATCAGGTTGATTAGGAGAATGTGAGGGAACGGACATGAAAACTGACATGGGTGCCACATTCTCTAATAATTTCTGCTCGAGCAGATGAACCAAGAAGGGGTGTCCTCTTTCTCCTTTACATAAGGGACTCAGAAATTCAAGTATATAATTGGTATGCCAGTCAAGAAAAACTGGCTTTATTTGCAGAAGATATTATTTTGTACCTGACAAACACAGAAAAAGATATTACAGTGTGGTGGAACATACTGAGCCAATTTCATATCTTTTTAGGATACAACATTAATGAAGCTGAAACAAAGGCAATAGTGGTACATTATATACCCACATATGAACTGGTTAAGGAATACCTATATATATATATATATATATATATATATATATATATATATATATAGAGAGAGAGAGAGAGAGAGATGCATGATAAAATGAAATGTGTATGAATATGGATTAAAATGATTATAGTCTGGCAGCCAAGGATATGGGGGAAGAGACTAAACAAAAGATAATACAACAACTGAGAAAATGGAAGCTCTGTTATATGGATATCTATAGCAAGATATAAGCAGCTAAAATATTTTTAATCCCTTTAGTCTTTTACACAGGTCAAGCATATTTTTATCAACCAGAGAAGTTATAGGTGGCAATTAATAAAGAGCTGAAGGACTTTATCTGGGTGGGGAAGACGGCAAGAGTCAAGTGGGATAAGCTAACTCTTCCAGTAAAACAGGGTGGACTGGGATTACCGAATTTGAAGGGGTACTTCAGAGCTACACAGTTAAGACTCCTATACATAGCACAAGCAGAAAGACTCCTATACATAGCACAAGCATAAAACTACAATTCAAAGTGGAAAGAGATGATGATGAAACAAGGGGGAGGGCCAATAAATAAGAAGAGACTGGGATTCTGGATGCAGGCCTTAAAGTAGAATAGCAATAATCATGTAGAATATTATAGCCGTAAAGTAGCAGAAAGTATTCTAAGAACTAAACCAACATGGGAAGAGAGAAAGGAGATTCTGCCAATAGGGATGACTGCAATTACAGATATAGACAACAGGCAAGAGGGGCTAGAATTTATTAGAGAAAACTGGCAAAGGAACCAAAGTATTGGGAGCAAATAACGAGAGGGAAAGATGATAGAATGGGAAGATACCAAGAATTTATTTGGACTGCAGGTAAGAGACTGCCTTCCTTATCAGGGATTGATATCAGAGTATAGGCAAAGAGAAAGAAATGGGGGGGGGTCTTAAACTAAAGATCAGCACTGGTAGAGTTTTTAATAGAATCTAGCACAGAAGCTGACATTCAAAAAGGAATAATTAGTACAGTATATAAAATATTACCTGAAAATTATAAGAATAAATCAGAGGAGGTTAAAAAGAATTGGTAAGAGAGATTGGATAAACAATTCAAAAAGAAACAATGGGAGGATATATGCATGTCTCTCAAATACGCAACAAAATATAGAAGATTTGGGATTTTTGTCTGGAAATGTTTACATAGATATTTTTATACCGCAAGTTGACTCCACAGAAATTTTTCTCGGGAAGACAGTAAGTGTTGGAGGTGGGAAGGGAAAGAAAGAGATGATTGGGAACATATTTTCTAGAGTATAGTAGGTTGGCGGAATTTATGGATTGCTTATGGGATGCGCTGTTGAAGATGCAGGGTGGACAGATTGGTCTGATGAAGATGATTTTTTTGAGCTATGACACAGAATCTGAATTACCTAGACATGGAAAGAACTTACTCTGTCTAATAATGGTGGCTGCCAAAAAAGCAGTTACTAGAAATTGGAAGGAAGTAGTGAATATAGTAAGAGATAAAACAACTGGAATTGAGATCTTTAAGGGTAGGGGCAAACTACATATAAAACATGGGAATTGTGGGAACAATACATACAGGGAAGGAATGAAACTTAAAAGAAGGCAGGACTTAAATGACCTATGGAATGTTTGACTGAAAATGATTGGGTAGATTATAAGCGATGTATAATGTTTGCAACTGGGAGTGTGTCAGTATGGTTTAAGAGGTAAAATGCTTCCAACTAGGATTGTGTCAGTGTGGTTTGTTCTCACTTACATAAATGTATGAATGCCTATGTAGTAAGTGATGGTTCAATAAAGATGCTTCCTCCTTACAAAACTGTCAGGAATTTAATAATGTATGTAATATTGCTTAGAACTCGGTACGTAAAAAACTGCCAATCATTAGTGAACCGGAGTTCCGCTGTGGAAAAGCCGAAAGACACAACATGTAATATTGCTTAGGTTAGATGATATATACAGCAATATCTGTGAAGTCTTATGTTAGTTTGATTACTTTTATTTGAATGTAAATTTGCAAATGTCAAAAATGATAATTCAATAAAGGTGCTTGGAAAAAAAGGTAAGATATAATGACTGCAGGTTATGAAACTATGACAAAAGTCTTAGTATAGTAAACTTGCAAGTTAGGGAGTTGTGGCAGAGGTCTTGCAATACTGAGGTCAGACATACTGACTGCAGGCTAAGAAACAATACCAAGAGTCTCAGTGAACTTGTAGGTTTGGGCCTTGTGGCACAGCTCCTGCAATACTGAGGTAAGATGTAGTGACTACAGGCTATGAATTAAATGACAAAAGTCTCAGTAACACGCATGTTATGGCTTGTGGCAGAGGTCCTGCAATACAGAGGTCAAACATAGTGACTGCAGGTTACGAAACAATGAGAAATGTTTCAGTAAACTTGTAGGTTAGGATCTTGTAGCAGACTTTCTGCAATACCAAGATCAGGCATGGTTAATGCACACTAGGAATCAATGACAAACGTCTCAGTAAACTTGCAGGTTAGGATCTTGTAGCAGACCTCCTGCAATAATGAGATCAGAATTAGTTAACGCAGGCTAGTAAACAATGACAACATCTTCAGCAAACTTGTAGGTTAGAGACTTCTGGCAGAGCTACTGCATACCTAGATCAGATGTAGTGACAGTTGGCTATGAAATAAAGACAAAAGTCTCCTTAAACTTGTGGATTAAGGCCTTTGGAGAGAGCTCTATACCAACATCAGATGTGGTGACCACAGGCTATGAATCAATAACACAAGTCTCACTAAACTTGTAGGTTTGGGCCTTCTTGCAGAGTTCCTGCAGTACTGAGGTGAGACATAGTGAACTCAGAGTAGGTTAGGTTAGGTTAGGGTCTTGTGGCAGACCTGCAATTACCAAGATCAGACATAGTCAATGCAGGCTAGGAAATGACAAATTCTCAGTAAACTTGTAGGTTAGGGCATTGTGGCAGAGCTTCTGCAATACCCAGATCAGACTTAGTGAAGGCAGGCTAGGAAACTATGACAAAAGTCAAAGCAAACTTCTAGGTTTGGGCTTTCTGTCAGAGCTCCTGTACTTCCTAGGTGAGACTTAGTGAGTGTCACAAGACGAGGAGAGAATGACAAAATTCTCAGCAAAGTTGTAGGTTATGGCCTTGCGACAGACATCCTGCAATACCAACGTGCGATGTAGTGAACTCAAGATAGGAAACAATGACAAAAGTCTCAACAGACTTGTTGGTTTGGATCTTATAGCAGACTTCGTGCAATACCAACATCAGACATAGTTAACACAGGCTAGGAAACAATGACAAAAGTCTCAGTAAACTTGCAGGTTAGGTCCTTTAGGCTGAGCTCCAGCAATATCTAGGTCAAACATACTGATCGCGGGCTATGAAACTATGACAAAAGTCTCAGTAAACATGTAGGTTAGGGCCTTGTGGCAGAGCTTCTGCAATATTGAGGTCAGATGTAATGACTGCAGGGTATGAAATAACAGTGTTAGTAAACTTGTAGGTTAGGGCCTTGTGGGAGAACTCCCGTAATACTGAGGTCAGACGTAGTGACTGCAGGCTATGAAACAATGACCAAAGTCTCAGTAATCTTGAAGGTTCGGGCCTTCTGGCAAAGCTCCTGCAATAACAAGGTCGCACATACTGACCGCAGGCTATGAAACAAGGACAAAAGTCTCACAAAATGTTTAGGTTATGGTCTTGTGGCAGAGCTTGTCAAACATAGTGATGGCAGGCTATGAAAATGTCAAATA